>NC_139226.1:22208871-22346371 GCF_055691185.1 Crinia signifera
CCTTTGCTTCTGCCCAATCTGTCTTCTATGGGCTGCAGCCAATGCAGTCTATTGAAGCGGGTGTTTTATGTATACACAGTACGGCCACTGCTTGTGCATATGCGCTGGTCCTGGCACCTGACAGCACCATCATGCAGGTTCCAGGACCCTGCTGTTTCCTTTCCAGACATGGTGGTAATGACAGCCCCCCTCCTACTAGTAGTTCGGAGCCTCCACTGCAGTTAAGTATTTCTCTTTTAGGGCGACTTCCTTTTTGTAAACTACCTACATCTAATATAATTTTGCTTACTATCTTTAGAACACTTTTTGGGCTTGGTAAAGTTATACACTTAGTGAAACTCACACATATTGAATACAAGAATGGAAACACACCCAAAACATTTTTGGGAACACTTTAATTCAAACAATGATTTTAGTATTTGTCTCATTGCAAGTGACAGGTTATTAAGCAATAAACAATTTGGAATGTTTAATGCACAACTCAAATAAACTGTTTTATAAAACTAAATTAAACTTCCTAACAACTTTATTGTCAAGATTGCTTTGCTTCAACAATTATCACACTTAGATGCAACTAGGATGGCCAATCCTGGGATCGGAATTGGCGGAATCCCGGGATTTGTCCCCAAAATCACCGGAATTTAAATTTTGCAGTCTAATGCCCCACACATCGGGTCGGGAACAGCTGGGCAGCGTCTGAGTGAGTGCTCAGATGCTGCCCACCTGTCCTAGACCTGGTGTGCGGCTCATGATGTCAGAGGTCACGCTGCGCAGGCCACTCCCCCACACCGCCCACCTTGCCTACTCCACTGCCGCGTGCTTTGCGCTTAGTGTGCCACCTCTGCAAAGCCCCCCGACTACATCACCTGCACCGCTGCCCGGTTACATCGACTGCCCCGCTCCCGGCCACATTGCCCACCGGACCGTCCATAAAGGTAATTGTGCACAGCGGTAGGTTGGGGGGGGGATTTGGGTGACAGGGTTGTTCTCCCTCCACCTGCAAGGCTGTTCACTATCCCACCTCTGCTTTGCAAGTCAGTGGGACATCATGGAGCATAGAGGATAGATTTTAGTAGATATTACCTCTGCTCCTGATTTTTTTAGTGCACGTCCCTCTCTCCCTGACTGTCTAGGGATCTTTGTCAAGGCGCCTTGACAAAGATTCCTAGAGGATTGAAATGCGTCGGCAGCAGGTCTACATGTGGACATGGTCATCTATTTTCTACCACCCACGATCACACATTAGGGCAGTTGGGATCACTGTTGAGATTTGACTAAGGGGGACATTTACCAAAATGGATTCGTAAAATAAAACAGAAAAAAGTCGTATTCGTAGGCGTATTGTCGTGAATTTCTGGCGTATTCGTGAATTCGTAATTTATGAAACACAAAATTCGTGGATTCGTGGAAATTATCTTGGCGTCAACTTGTGATATTGAGGTCGTATTCGTATATCAAAATACGACTACGCATGTGTACGAAAAGTCTACACCATCGATAGAATACGACTGATTTTTGCATGGGCTAGGCGTGTTTTCCTCATGTACTAAAAATTCGTATTCGTGAAGTTGTAAAATCGTATTCGTAAACAACTCCCATTCGTACAAAAATTCGTGAAATAAAATACACCCTCTTTGACAAGGTCTATTTTAAAGTGTATTTCACCTGCTTCAATGGAACACATGTGTTATCATTTTTACAACACATCACACACCTTCGCAATCACACATGTGTGCCTTATAAAAGGCAAACATCCACCTACAAACACTTCCTGACTTCTAGCATGGCAGACTATGGCCCTTATTCGGATCGGTGTGGTTTTTTCCGCTTTCGGTCGTAACGGCGATGGTTTTCGTCTGCGCATGTGCAGAGGTCACTCTGCGCATGTGCAAGCGGTTTCGCCGTACGTTTTGTTGAGACGCGGCACAGGGGGCGGACAGGGGCGTGAAGGGCTACTTAGCCTCATTACCCTATGCATACGCCCCGCGTTTCATGGCCGTTCCCATGCAAACGCTGGCCGTATGCATGGTAATGAAGCCGTGACGCATGTGTAGGGGGCGGCCATCTGACATCGCCGGATGTCAGCTGCCCACCCACATACATGATTTCATACGGACAAGTGTCCGTGTGGTCTAGGGTGGCGGGAGTTGGTGGACCGTGCGGCCCTGCATTCGATGTTCGGCGACCATCGAATGCAGGGGCTGCTCCCAAGATGGAGGAGGCGTATCCCCGGGCACTTTCATGCGGACCGCCACATATCCGCGTACGGACGGAGGTTGCGATCCGTATGGAAGGCGGGGATTCGGCTGCACGCTCCTGGCCGCATATACTGATCTGGCCGCACCGATCAGAATAAGGGCCTATATGCTATATCAGGGTGCTTCAGTGTGGGCTTTGAGACAGGTGATGTCTTGGCTGTGCCAAGGAAGAAGACGCCGGCGTCATGAAACTGAGCATGACCAGCAGGTCCAGCAGGTATCACAGAGGCTGCGTAGGCCTCGTTTATTTAGGCCGCGTTTATGTTTTGACGCATTGCCGGATGATGTGGTTATAGATGTTCCGGCTTAATCGTACCAACATTCTCCGTCTGTATGGCCTCATTAGACTGGAGCTAGATCCTGTGACAGGACGCTCATGCGCTGTCTCAGGCCTGCACAAACTGCTGGCTGTGTTGTACTTTCTGGCGTCTGGCAGTTTGCAACATGTCATTGGCCAAGGCATTGGCATGTCTCAGCCCACACTGTCCAGGTACCTGACCCAGGTGCTTGAAGCTTTTCTGCCACATATAGATGCCTCAATCTGCTTACAAAGCCAGGAGACAGAGTGCCATGATGTTAGGGTACCATTCTATCGCATTGCATGCATGCCAAATGTGCTTGGTGCTATTGACTGCACACACATTCCGCTGAGACCACCTCGGGATACTGCCCGTTCCTATTATAACTGACATGGAAGCACAAGTACCAACGTGCAGGTGGTCTGTGATGCAAATCTTAAGATCATGAGTGTGTTTGCAGGCTACCCTGGCTCATGTCATGACTCCTATATCCTCGCCCAGTCAGTCCTCTTTGCTGAGTTTGAAGCTGGATCAATGGCAGAGGGCTGGCTACTGGGTAAGTGTATAATACTGTATAAACTACTGTATGTGACACATATGCTGCTTTCAGACCGCATAACTTGCTTTGACCCTGTATTTGGAAACGTTTCAAAAAACGGGTCTGCCAGATAAAACCCCTTTCACACCGCAGCACTTAAACGGTATATTACCGTTTAAGTGCCGATTTTTTGACACTGGCAGACCCGTTTTTTGATAATTTCAAAATACTGGGTCAAAGCCAGTGCAGCCTTCTGCCCTCCCCTCCGTGCAGCTCCCCCCCCCCCCTCGCGCGTGCCGACCAAGAGCATGTCGACGCCCCCACCCCACCCCGCATGTCGGCGCCCCCCCGTGTCTACTTACCCCGTGCCGGTACCTCCGTTGTGGATCCCGGCACTGCAGCTCAGTATGCTCGGAAAGCACTTATTAAAAAAGTGTGTTCCAGAAAATGGCTGCCCCATAGGAAACCCTGTATTACAAAACTGTCTTCCGTATGGGGGCAGCCATTTTCGGAAAGAAACTTTTTTCATAAGTGCTTTCCGAGCATACTGAGCTGCAGTGCCGGGAACCATAACGGAGATACTGGAACGGGGTAAGTCGACACGGGGGGCGCTGACGCGCACGGGGGGCGTCGACACGGGGGGGGGGCTCCAGTGCTGTGAATATTTAATGAGCGCTCATTAAGTATTCACTGTGCTGAATTTATGACCCAGCTCATGGGCTGGGTCCTAAATACCGTTTCTGAACCGATTTTTAGCCTAAAATACCGGTTCGGAAACGGGTAGGACCCTGCATCTTAACCAGTTAGAAAACAGTTTTTTTTCTAACCGGTTAAGTGGTCCTGCACCTTTCAGACCGCACACATTACCGTTTTGAAACGGTAAAAAAAGGGCAATATACCGTTTTTAAAGTGCGCCCTGAAAGGGGCAATAGGGAATTGATGACACGTGTGTTTATCTCTCTGTCAATTTGGGTGTGTATGCATACATTATTAACTCTTTCTCTCTCTCTATCTATCTATCTATATGGGAAGCGGCCATCTATTAGAATTAACTTAGGTCTACAGGCATTAGGTCGACCCCACTAGGTAGACTGGCAGGAAGATTTACCTGATTTAAGGTCGACATGGGCCAAGGTCGACATGACTTCAGATCAAATTGGCATAAAGTTTGACATGCGTAAGGCCGACTGCTCATAAGTTCAACATGGGTATTTCACTGCAGATTGTGCCGACATGTGGCGTTAGCAAGTATTTCATGCCCTACCATCCACTAGGGCATGGGTCCTCAAACGGCGGCCCTCCCGATGTTATGAAACTACAATTCCCAGCATGCCTTGCCACAGTTTTAACACTCCCTTATAGGAAAACTGTGGCAAGGCATGCTGGGATTTGTAGTTTCACCACATCTGGAGGGCCGCAGTTTGAGGACCCATGCACTAGGGCGTGGAGGAGCTCATTCAAGCTGTGGCAAGCAAAGTGAGCCGTCGTGCAGTATGCATTGTGAACAAACCAACCAATGGCAGGGTCCAATTCTCATTGCCAACGCTGTCCATGTTGACTGTGTCGACATTAGGTTAAAAAAACAGTGCTTAAACAATGTTGACATTATGACCAGTCGACCTTCCTCATGTCGCCCTTTATGCAAAATCAACCTTACGTCATGTCCACCTACCTGCCACTAGAACTAATGGGGTCGACCTAATGACTGTAGGCCGAAGTGCATTCTGACAGACGTACCGATTCAATATATATATATATATATACTGTATGTGTATCTGTGTGTCGTTTATTTGCATTTGCTAATGGTTTCTTTTCCCTTAATAGGTGTTGTATGGTGTGAATAGACAGGTCGATTTCCTTTGCCTTCCTCTGGATTTGATATGATGTGAATGTTACATGTGAGAAATGTAAAATTGACATGTTTGTGTATGTGGGTGAACACATACAATGGACTGTTTGGCCCATGTGTACTGGGAAGAGCTTTCCATAGTGTTTAGTACTCCTTGCAAAATGTCACCATAATTTCTGTGTATGTGCTGGGGGTCAATAAAGGCTGATAACAACCCGAATATGTCTTTTGCAAACTTATTTACTTGTGGATTTACAAATTTTAAGCATATGTATAAACACATCATTTGCCCCGACGCTTGGAAGCCCCTGACCCCTTTACATTGGGGGTTTCTTTCTGGGTTTGCCGGGTCAACCGCCGTGGTGGTGAAGGGAGGGGAGTTGACACTGGCGTTGTGCTGCTGCTCTGGGAGGTAGGGCTTTGCTGCTGTGCCAACAAATTCCGCTCACGGAAGGAGACGGAAATGTCCTCCAGTATGCGGGTGTGGCTGGTTTGCTGCTGGCATATTGCCTCCATTATGGACATCATGCGGTTTTGATAAGTGGCCTGCTCCAGCCGCATTGCCGCCACCGATTTTAACAAGGCCCGGTTGTCCTTATGCAGGAGTGCCTGGGTCCGTGCAATGCGTCCACTTTCAACATATATGTTTTCTAGATGAGCAGCTTGCCGTTTGAAAGTGGCCTCGCAGCGGGCTTGATGGGCAGCCCAACTCATAAAGAAATCAGCAGCAACACCACCAGCCGGCGGTTCGGGGCTGAAACTCAGCTGGGGACTACGTGGCATTCGGCTGGGTCGGGAAGATGGGGTGTGTTCCCGCGATGGCAACGCATCCTCTTCTGCCTCAGGCTCCGGATTGGCACCACCTATACAAATGACAAAGGTAACATTAGTGTTAGAACATTTGCAGTGTCCACTCTTACAATAGCAAGATCACTTGACTATAAATCAATTATGTAAGGATAATTATGTTAGTGCTCCAATATGTTACAATGCTAATGAAGCCTATGATGTCAAGGAATTCAATAACATCCGAGATGTGATAATAGCACCTACATCTGTTGTATTTGTACACATTGCACAATGCACTCACACTACTTAAACTTTCCACACAATGTCAATATGGTCAATTATGATGTGGGGACAATACTACATTTCATGAGAAATGTATTCCCCCCCCCCCCCAAAATGTGCTTTCCTTTTAAAGGTGATGAGAATTGGTTTAATGTGAGTGTGGGTCCACAAACATTGATATGGGTTAATGACCATGAAAAAGGGGCTGTGGGAAAAGGTCCTTATAGGTTTGACGGGCCATTAACAAATAATGGGTAATTAGCCAAGCATAATTATGGTCAGGTATGGAAACATGCTGTGCTGCGGCCTGAGTCCATATACCATTTGTACTGTCCAAATTGTGTGTGTGTTCCCGTTGCATAATGCCTATTACTGTGTTATGATGGGAGTTCACATTTGTCAACAACATGGCTAAAAGCATGTGCAGTGCAGGTGGGCCAGATGTAACATGTGCAGAGAAAGATACTTTTGACTTTGGTGTGTTGAAGCATAAATGTAAAGGGCCGTGTTTATGACATTAAAATGATTATTTAGCCTACACATGAATTGTAACACATACACAAATGACAAATGTTTGTATCCATGTTACATCTGCCCCACCTGCACTGCACATGGGTTTGGAATTTGCTAATGTGACATTTTTGTGTGCTGTGGCCAGAATAGTGTCTGTCCAGTTATAAGGATGGATCATCTAAACACCACATGAACCACTCACACAGTGAACCATAAATGTATGTGATTTAACCTGTGATTCAAAAAATAAAAAAAAAAGTCATGCACACCATTCATACACATTCAATGAGCAGGTCACATGTTCAATAAAAACTACAGGCAGTGGGTATAATGCTGACAACAGTGTATGGCAAATGGCTGAAATTAGGGTGAAAAGCAGTAACCTAAGCCACTTTCACACTAATGAATAAATGATGGCAGCTGCTGCACTGATGAGCTCTGCAAACAAGGGTGTGTCAAATTAGGAGAGGACAAGCTGTAATTAGTAGTGAAGGTTAGGAGCAACGATTATGTTATTTGCTGTAAAGGGTTATAAGTTCGGTACACACTTTTAGATGGTATGTTTGATGTAAATGTTGGGAAATAAATCTGCTAAAGTCATGTAGGGAATTACAAGGGCCAAAATGGTGGCAAACGGTTGGAAAGAGGGATGAGTCTGCCAAATTTGTTCCTACATTAGGCTATATGCCATTTGTCACATTGTTATGGTATAGGTTGAACATTACATTTATTGTAGTCATTTTGATCCCGAAATCCTACCATAAGGCTCATGTATTTTGTACACAACAGATACATCAGACAGAATATCTGTGTGTGTGTATGCAGCTATATTGTGCGCACATTAGCACAACCATACAATAACACCAGGTGACAACATTGGCCATTACAGGAGGGGCATAATGTTATGTCCATGCACTTCCCGAGTGATGTATGATTACCATCACCTGTGCTGAAGTAGCGAGATCATACATTTTGGACTTGAATACAGCTTTAAACATACATGAGATGGGAGTGCAGGAATGAAGCATTGTGTATCTCCTGGAGCGGGTCGTGTTATGTGGTATGTGCACCATTATATATTGTTACCTTCGTGGGTGTCTGCTTCTTGTGATCCTTGCCGTGGTGGGGTCATCACAGGTGGCCTGATGTTCATTGGCCCAAGTGTGGGAGATGATTCGGGCTCACATTCAGTTGCTACATAGGAAGCAAACATTGCACAACATAAATCCACTTAAAATACTTGTGTTATCACATGTAATTTGGATATGTAATAAATTTGTGAATAATTTACCTAAAATTTGAACATCACTGTCCTGAGGGGCCACTGACACAGTAGCCGTTGCAGATGATTTCTGCGCATGGCGAGGATCAGTAACAGTCCGTGATGCTGTGCATAGTGAACGAGAAAAATTGTCAGTCATGTGTTGATAAACAAACAATCCACACATCATATGTATGTATGTATGTATGTATGTATGTACGTACACACACACACACACACACACACACAGAGAGAGACACACAGAGAGAGAGATACACACACACACACACACACACACACACATATATACACTTTCATAGTGACACACTTGATAGGACAACAATTTACCAATCTCCACATCGAAAAAATTCCCATGTCCCACTTCTAAATCATGGGATGACGTGAGCGAGTGTGATGCAGCACGGGATGCTGTATGGAGAATAAAGCAAACATAATTTACTATACAGCAAGAGAGCAAGAGAAAGAGAGAGAGTGCAAGAAAGAAACAAAGAGAGAGAGAGAGAGAGAGAGAGAGAGAGAGAGACAGATAGAATGAGCTGAGGGTGTGTATGTTGGTGTACACACCTGTCTCCACCACATCTAACGTCTCCAAATGGCGACGTTTGCCATCAGTGGCCGTTGAGCGTCTGTGTGTGTCAGAGCTATCCGACTGGGATGCTGTATGGAGAATAAAGCAAACATCATTTACTATAGAGCAAGAGAAAGAGAGAGAGAGCGCAAGAAAGAGAGAGAGAGAGAGAGAGAGATAGAATGAGCTGAGGGTGTCTATGTTGGTGTACACACCTGTCTCACCAACATCTGACATCTCCAAATGGCGACGTTTTCCATCAGTGGCCGTTGAGCGTCTGTGTGTCTCAATGCTGGCTGACTGGGATGCAGAACGGGATGCTGTATGGAGAAGAAAGCAATCATCATTTACGAGAGAGAGAGAGAGAGAGAGAGAGAGAGAGAGAGAGAGAGAGAGAGAGAGAGAGAGAGAGAGAGAGAGAGAGAGAGAGAGAGAGAGCGCGCTGAGGGTGTCTATGTTGGTGTACACACCTGTCTCCCCAACATCTGATGTGTCCAAATGGCGACGTTTGCCATCAGTGCCCTTTGAGCGTCTATGTGTGTCAATGCTGGTCGACTGGTATGCAGAACGGGATGCTGTATGGAGAATAAAGCAAACATCATTTACTATAGAGCAAGAGAAAGAGAGAGAGAGAGCGCGAGAGAGAGAGAGACAGAGCGCATACCTGTCTCATCAGCAGAATCTGCCGAAGAGGACTGTTGTGAAATCCTTTTTGACCGTCGGCCACTTGAATCCGCAGGGGATGTGTGTGAATGCTTCTGTTTATGTAGTTGTGGTGCTCCACTCAATGGGGACCCAGAATACAATCTTTGCTTTTTTTTTTTTTCACTTGCAGCTGTGATGAGAAATACAGAAGCAAAACACATCCGAATTAGCATCACAAGAACCAACCACAATAAAAACAGAGAATAGCAACATCCAAACATAAACATCACACCTTAATTACAAGAGTAGTCCAGTAATGGTGGCACAATTGCAATTAGTAATTAATTAATTGCAATTTCTGGGGAAATCACACAGCTGTTGCTATGGGATAGCAAAACAAATGGTCGCACAACAATTACTGCTAACACATCTACAAACAAATAATTATAACACATTGAGGAAAAAACAGAAGCGCAGCATCTGAAAATGCAGGAACACACATTATGACCAAATATGTGTACACATGTGAACCGGTTCCCACAATCAACATAAACAGGATATGCTTGTCTGCTGATCGATTTAATCATAGAAGAGAACAAATTAAAGCATGTGAGGAAGCATTATTGTGGTTAGTCAACTTGAGTTTAACCCCACCAAACAATTGTAGACACCTGAAGGGGGTTTACCTGGTGGGTCGCGGTGAGGGTCGTGTCTCCCCGAACCTACGGATCACAGTCTGGAGTCTTCTCTTGATGCAGGATGATGACACAGTAAGCGACAACAATATTAGTTTGACCTTTTATTACAAACGGCCACTGTAAACGTCAACCTCTCACGTAATAACGGTTCCACGGAACCTTCAATATCTCACAAGGCAGTAAATACAATGTACCTAACACAGTGCACAAACAACATTAATACACTCATTATTACATTAACGAACACTTTAGCACATTAGATCACAATAATACTTGGCTAACCTCAAGTACCCGGGTACACTTTACACCACTAAGACCGGTCAGTCCAGATAAGGGGCCTATGCATAGGACTTAACGTAATTGGTTACTGTTCCTGGATATCCTATAGGAGGATGCAATTTGGTTTGTGAACCACTAGGTGGCAGGGTTGTCCCAAGCAACGTCCACTATAGTGGCAGTCCTGGGAGCTACTATGGGGAATGGGTAAGGCTTGGGAGGTCCTGACTCTGGCTGGGATCAAGGAGTCTTCGCCCGGACTGTGTACCCTCCAGGGACTGCTATTGCGGGCGCCGAGGCGTTGCCGCAATCAGCTACACAGGGCAACTGATTGGATCAGGTGCTGGACGACAACTTAACGGGGTGTGCTAGTCGGGGAACCACGAGCAATAGTGTACCTGTAGCTGCTGTCTGCTGGGCTTTCACTGCTGCAGGGGATCACTGGTCTGAGGCTGCTGGGCAGGGGTGCTGTGCTGCTGGACAGGACCTTCCTCCTTCGTGTCGCTGTGCGGGACCTTCTATCCCAGGTGCTGCTGTATTCTTCCCCTCTCTCTCTCTCTTGCGGGCTTCTGGTGGTGGGTAGGGAAGTACACAGGGGTCACTAGTCTTGTGGCACCCTGGATGCGGCTGGTAAATACTGTGGCGGGCAGGGGCCACAAGCCTCTCTGCCCTCTTGATAACGCTGGGTGAGAGGGGGTCACAGTCCTCATGTGCCCCGTCTCTCTGGCTGGCTGCTGTGGGAAGGTAGCGGGGTGAACAGCCTCTGGGGGCTGTTATTTGCGGCTGCCTACTGTGGTGGGGTCAGCGGGGGTCAGTGGCTTCCCCACACTCCCCTGCGTGTGGATCCGGCAGTCGCAGCCGCCGGGAGGTCAGCGGGGGTCACAGCCTCTCCGCGCTCCCTCATTCAGACTCCGGCTGGAAGCGGTGCCGGGACGCGTCGCGTCACTCTCCTCCTTCACGCTGGAGGTCGGCGGGGGTCACGGCGGTGGCAGCCGCCGCTCCGGTCTCTTCTCTGGCGGCGGGCGGCAAGCGCTTCCTCCTGCCTCCTTGCCCCACGCTGCCTTTGGCTTCTCCCCCTGCGCCAGGCTCCAAACCCCACGTGAGCCCCTTCTTACTCCTGCTGCCGCCTCAGCCTTCCGTTCCTCCTCTTCCTGTCAGTCACGCAGCGCCGGCCAGGGTGTATTAACCCCACATGCGCTGGAGTGTGACTGCTGGGTCCAACATTAACCCCTTACTGTCTCCT
Source organism: Crinia signifera (assembly GCF_055691185.1). Lineage (NCBI taxonomy): Eukaryota > Metazoa > Chordata > Amphibia > Anura > Myobatrachidae > Crinia > Crinia signifera. The sequence goes on from NC_139226.1 coordinate 22,220,112, forward strand.
GGGGCTTACATCCGCCCCTACTTTTTCGTGGTCGTGTCCTCACGCCACACTATCGTAGAGAAAAAAAAAAAGTCCGAACCGCTCAAAGTTCCGAATAAGTAAAGTCTCTTTCTCACACAAGGGCATAACATCACAACAACTGTAAATTAAGAGCGACATCATAAACAACAGGAGAACATATTTATATACAATAATGACAGGCCCTTAGGGCTTGGGAATTTATTGATATCGGGCTGGTAGCGTACCCTTAGTACTTTGGTAGAATTGCCTCACCGGTAACGCTGGCGCCGGGGTCACGTAGTCCTCTACAGGTTCTGTGGTCAGTACAGCCGGGATGGACGGTATGCTCCACCCTACGTTCAACAGCAGTTCCTGCGGGCCCCTGGGCATGCTCCCGGGGGCGACGGTAGGGGCCTCCATCTGTCGAGAGTATGACTTAGGCTGGTTGCGATCTACCCAGTGCAGTCGAGTCCCGTCCGGTTCTCCGCTTTGGTGGACTTCGATTGCTGCCGTCGGGCTCTTGGTGACCACGTAGGGCTCGGCCTCCCATTTATGGTGAAATCTACGCCGTGGACAACTGTTAATGATAGGGGTGAGGTGATTCCACTCCTCTTCAGCGACCGGCTTCTCTCCTCTATTGGCGGGGACAAGGTTCACCCCTGAGTGTAGATGCCGTGAGACTGGGCTGAGGGAAATTGGTGCCTCCATCCGTCCACTTTGGCACCGATGGGCACGCCTGCGGAAAGGACGCCTGTCAGGGCCCGGCCGGTTTCTTCTCGCTGGCACCCCACCTGGACCAGTCACGTTCACCGCTTTGGCACCCTTTTCCTCCTCCACTACATCGAACTCCACCGTCTCGCCTTCTCTGAGAGTGCACAGAAGTCTCCGCGAGTGGCTCTTCCTTAGGGCTGTCCGATGGACAAAAATGTCATCCCTTGTGTCGTTCCGGTTGATGAAGCCGTATCCCCTTCGGATGTTAAACCACTTGACCGTCCCTTGGGTACGCGAGGCCAGCACTCTCTTCTCCACTTGGCTCCCCTGGACGCAGATTATGTGCTGTTGGGTGGTCTCCCCAGCCTGGTCTTGGTTAACTGGTTCCTGTCTTAACGCTGCAATCAGCTCTTCGGGGCAATTCCTTAGAATGTTCATGCCCAGGATGATGGGGGCAACTTTCCCTTCCCCGCAGGTTATCACTAAATACCCCTGCCTGGGTAAACGTGTTCGTCCAATCTGCAAATCTGCTTCCCAGTACCCGTTGCAGACGACCTCTCGGCCATTGGCGGCGACCACCTTCACTTGCGTGGGGGGCTGTCTAAATGGTACTTCTTTTCCCCAATACCTTTGGAGAGTGGGTAACTGTATCATGGAGACCTGTGACCCGGTGTCGATCATGGCCACTGTCTCTATCCCGTTGATCAGGACTGGGATCCTTGGGCATTGTCCTACGTATTGGGCCCACCATTCCTCCGGGTCTGAGTCTAGTCCCGGTGTTCTCCCCGAGGTTCGGCCCTCTCCCTCGGGGCATTGAAGTTTAAATGATCGAATTGGTCTGGGGCTCGCCTCCCATATTCTCGGGGTGGGCCCCATCGACTCTGGTTCGACTGCTGTCCTTCCGTCTTCCATCTGGCCTCCCCGCGGTTTGACGCGGTTTGCTGTGTCAGCTGGCGCATGTCTCGCTGCATTGCAGCCATCCCGAGGGCCAGGTCTTCCACCTGGCGCTGGAGGGATTGATCTGGATGTCCCGCTGGCTGGTGGCCACTCTGGATGGTCCGGTCTTTCAGTCGGCCGACTTGCTCAGAGCTCATGGCCATGGGTCCTTGAACCCCCGCCATCTCTGGATATTCTATCTCGGGGTCGGCGTGATTCCCGATGGTCAGGATGGCGGTGTGCTTAAAGTCGTCAAAGGACTTCCCCGGCATCTGCATCTTCAGGATTCGCAACTGAGTCTTGATGGTGGGGTTTGACGCTCCCTCCACGAACTGGAGAGTGAGCGCCTCGTCGCTGTTACGAACCTCATCTGGGTCAACCGCTTGGATGAGCTTCAGGGCCTTCTGTAGACTTAGGGCGAAGTCCCGCAGGGTTTCGCCCGGTCGTTGTCTTCGACCATAGAGTTGCACCTTCAACTCCGGGAGAGTGGCGGTCTCGAAGATTGTGGCCAGCCGATTCAAGATCTGGTCGGTGCCCTTCTTTTGGTTGTCGTCCCATGATTCGACCTCACCGAGGGCGGAGCCCGTGAGTTGGCCGATTAGGATCTGTACCCTCTGTTGTTCGCTCGGGGTGTATAGCTCGGCCATAGACTTCATCTGATTTTTGAATGCCGTGAACGTGGCGCCCTTGTTGGGGTCCCCACTGTAGGTCAGCATCCATGGGGCCCCGAAGTAGTAGGGTAGTGTGATGGGAGCATGAGGTGTCGTTGCTGGTGCAGGTATTACCACTGGGGCAGCAACCTGCTGCTCGGCGTTGGGGGGCACAACGGGCACCTGCCCGCCCCCGGCCTGTGGTGTGTCCATCCTGGGATCGGATTATACTCCGCGTCGACTATATCCTGTTCGTGACGCCAAAGAATTGTAGACACCTGAAGGGGGTTTACCTGGTGGGTCGCGGTGAGGGTCGTGTCTCCCCGAACCTACGGATCACAGTCTGGAGTCTTCTCTTGATGCAGGATGATGACACAGTAAGCGACAACAATATTAGTTTGACCTTTTATTACAAACGGCCACTGTAAACGTCAACCTCTCACGTAATAACGGTTCCACGGAACCTTCAATATCTCACAAGGCAGTAAATACAATGTACCTAACACAGTGCACAAACAACATTAATACACTCATTATTACATTAACGAACACTTTAGCACATTAGATCACAATAATACTTGGCTAACCTCAAGTACCCGGGTACACTTTACACCACTAAGACCGGTCAGTCCAGATAAGGGGCCTATGCATAGGACTTAACGTAATTGGTTACTGTTCCTGGATATCCTATAGGAGGATGCAATTTGGTTTGTGAACCACTAGGTGGCAGGGTTGTCCCAAGCAACGTCCACTATAGTGGCAGTCCTGGGAGCTACTATGGGGAATGGGTAAGGCTTGGGAGGTCCTGACTCTGGCTGGGATCAAGGAGTCTTCGCCCGGACTGTGTACCCTCCAGGGACTGCTATTGCGGGCGCCGAGGCGTTGCCGCAATCAGCTACACAGGGCAACTGATTGGATCAGGTGCTGGACGACAACTTAACGGGGTGTGCTAGTCGGGGAACCACGAGCAATAGTGTACCTGTAGCTGCTGTCTGCTGGGCTTTCACTGCTGCAGGGGATCACTGGTCTGAGGCTGCTGGGCAGGGGTGCTGTGCTGCTGGACAGGACCTTCCTCCTTCGTGTCGCTGTGCGGGACCTTCTATCCCAGGTGCTGCTGTATTCTTCCCCTCTCTCTCTCTCTTGCGGGCTTCTGGTGGTGGGTAGGGAAGTACACAGGGGTCACTAGTCTTGTGGCACCCTGGATGCGGCTGGTAAATACTGTGGCGGGCAGGGGCCACAAGCCTCTCTGCCCTCTTGATAACGCTGGGTGAGAGGGGGTCACAGTCCTCATGTGCCCCGTCTCTCTGGCTGGCTGCTGTGGGAAGGTAGCGGGGTGAACAGCCTCTGGGGGCTGTTATTTGCGGCTGCCTACTGTGGTGGGGTCAGCGGGGGTCAGTGGCTTCCCCACACTCCCCTGCGTGTGGATCCGGCAGTCGCAGCCGCCGGGAGGTCAGCGGGGGTCACAGCCTCTCCGCGCTCCCTCATTCAGACTCCGGCTGGAAGCGGTGCCGGGACGCGTCGCGTCACTCTCCTCCTTCACGCTGGAGGTCGGCGGGGGTCACGGCGGTGGCAGCCGCCGCTCCGGTCTCTTCTCTGGCGGCGGGCGGCAAGCGCTTCCTCCTGCCTCCTTGCCCCACGCTGCCTTTGGCTTCTCCCCCTGCGCCAGGCTCCAAACCCCACGTGAGCCCCTTCTTACTCCTGCTGCCGCCTCAGCCTTCCGTTCCTCCTCTTCCTGTCAGTCACGCAGCGCCGGCCAGGGTGTATTAACCCCACATGCGCTGGAGTGTGACTGCTGGGTCCAACATTAACCCCTTACTGTCTCCTGGCAATTATTACAAGGAGTAGACTATGTGCACTGCTGGTGGGGCAGATGTTACTGGTGCAAAGAATGTTTGTGGTGTCAGTTTCATAAATTTGGTGCCGCCTTCATGCTGTGTGATTTATGCTGACACAGCAATATAGATGTCACTTTGAAGTACCACAGTAAATTTATTTAATTGCTGCACATGTGACATCTGGCCCCCTGCAGTGCATATTGGTTTGATTATCTAACAAGTGTTTTGTGAGGTTACAGTCAAGTAAAATTCCACTACCTTATTCAACACAAAGGGACCATTAACATGAGTATGAGGTATTGTGCTTTGCAGTGTTTGTACAGACCTAACCTGTGCAATTGTGTTATAATGCTAACAGCCTGCGCTATACAGTAACCCACTACACAAAACATGTGTGCATGAGAAGTTTGAACCTTCACATGTCAACATACTGCGTGTGTCGACCAAATGTCTTTACAAAAAATACCACACCCAAAAAAAAAAAAACATGTGAGGTGTATTGCATGTTTACATGACACTGATGTCATGGGTGTGTGCCTCATTGTTGACTAAACAATGGCTGTTGGTCCAAAATGTGATGTGGCATCATAACTATGAGCAAATTACTGCACTGACCACTACTCACCAACATGTCGGCTATCTGTGTCAAACACACCAGGTGGGTTGGTCACTTCCTTCGGAATGAGAGTGGCCATTGCCCTCTCATAGTTCTTCCAATCAATTGGACATGGGACATTGGGGCCAAATCGCCGGCGATACTTGTCCTCCTTTGTGATTTTCTCTTTGACGAGCCGCCGTATGTCATAAAAACGCTTCTTGCAGTTAGCAAAGTCACGGACAATGGTCCCATGTGCATTGACCGCCTCCACTACCTGCTTCCATATAGTGGCCTTCCGTGCTGCCGACACAGGTTTAAAGAACAGGGGGTCCTTATGCTTTATAATGCTATGCACAAGACCACTGCTCTCTGCTGCTGTGAACATTGGCATCTTCTTCAAAGGATTCTGTGAAGATGCCTTCTTCTTCCCCTTTTTAGAGGCAGCAGGGGTCTCAACAGCCACATCATCATCATCATCAACATCATCATCATCATCATCCTCACCCTCCTCAGCCACATATTCCTCCTCCTCCTCCTCCAGCTCCTCATCAGCCACCATCACATCAGGCACCTCCTCCACCTCACCCAGGAAACTCTCACCACTCTCAGACATGATACCAACAGTAGAAGACACACAAAAAATTAAACACAAACAACACAAAACACACTCCTACTCCTTCCCTCAAACAAACAGACACACACACACACACAAACACACACACAAACACACACAAAGATCGACTATAGGACAAAAAAAACAAAACTAATGGGACAAACTTTGTAAAGGACAAAACAAACAATAGCACAAGACAACTTTCAGAACAATACACACTCAGAAATCACTTAGAAACAACTCACCAAAAAACACCAACCAACACTCCACTGCACCTCTCTCCTCCACACTCCAAACTACACCCACAACAAGTTTTGGCGCCTCCACGACTTATATATGGGTCTGAGAGCCCTCCCCAGTGTAAAAGGGATACACCAATCACGCTTGTACTTTCATTTTCGTATTGAGCCATGTGGTTGAATATACGAAAATTCGTATTTCATTTCACGACAAATTCGTGAAATAACGGGGTTTTCGGACCAAAAACCCTACGACATTCGTATTTCACCTACGATTCTACGACTTTACGAAAACATGCGTACACCAACATACGAATGCCTACACCATCGGAAAATACGAATTATACTAATACGACTTTTTAATAACTTACACTCCGGAACACGACTTTTGCTAGATCACTATCATTCGTACACATTCGTATTTCCTACGAATAGAAATACGAATACGAATTTTTTGGAAAACCATTTTGGTAAATTTCCCCCTAAGTGTCTGTTTTGTGTTTTGTCCCGTGGATTTTTTATTATGAACTTTTCTTCTGTGAAGTTTTGATTTTTTAATCTGTTCATGAAGAACAATAAATGTGACTTTTATTGAATTGATATCCCACATCCGTTTTCAGCGCCGAATGTGCTCCCTTCCTTTTTATTTTTTTCACCTTAGATCAGGGCTGGGCATCACCGGCCCTCCAGATGTTAGTGAACTACACATCCAAGGATGCTTTGCATCAGTTTCAGCATGGCCACATAGCAAAACTAATGCAAAGCATCCTGGGATGTGTAGTTCACTAACATCTGGAGGGCCGGTGTTGCCCAGCCCTGCCTTAGATAATATACCGGTACAAGTCTGGTTATATCATTCATGTAAAGCCCTTTCCAGTCTGGATGGTAGTGATTGCTTTACAATATCTTTAACGTTTTTTCCTATTAAAACATAGAGGACAGGATTGATGCAGCTGTTGAAGTAAATCAGCCACAAAAAAATGTTTACTATTTTGAAATATATAAAATTATAACCTCTTGCCACTATTGGTATAAAGTTAAATGGAAAGGTACAGAAGAAGAAACACAGTATAACGGCAGTGATAATCTTATAGGGACGCTGTTTCCTCCTCGGTGTCTTCACTTTTCTAAGTTTAAAACAGATCAGACAATAACACATTAGAATCACAGAAAAGGGGACAATAAACACAATGACAAATCTTATGATGCTCACTTTCAAAACGTAATTAAATATCTCAAAGTCTATAATTATATGGGGAGAATTCAGGATGATGCTCAGCACCCAAACTATTGCGGAAATGCACCAAACTAACTTACGTGTTCTGTATGTTTTGGACCAAAATGGCCACATTATAGAGACACAGCGATCAATACTCATGGCGGTTAAAAAATAGACACTAGCGCACATCGTCATAAACCATAAGAAATTAATGAGAAAATCAGTAATATAGTAATGTTGTACAAATTTAAATGGGATAGACATACAACATACGAGGTCAGCTATGGCCAGGTTAAGGAACCACACGGCACTGATTGTCTTTAGCCGGAATCCAGCGATCCAGATAACCAAACTGTTCCCTACAATTCCCAAAACACAAATGATACTGTAGGAAAGGATTGCCAAAATTTCATATATATGGGTAAAATCGTAGAAATGATCCGGTTCAGTCCCATTAGAGAAAGTCTGATTGTCCGAGAGATCATATTGCACAGCAGATGGTGTCCTGAAAGCAAAATAGACCATAAACAGTGGTGTTATTAATGGTGTTCTGTGTTTAAATCAGTGGTTGCGCCAAAGGAGGGGCTCTAGCAGAGTTAAAAAAAAGTGGAGTCACACCAACTGCCACCAACGTCCCTTCCAACCTGATTCACTGGCAGTTGGTGTTTCTTCCCTATCTGTATTTTATACTGTAGTGCAACCCCTCCTCTGGTGCTGCCACTGGTTTACTGTAAATTGCAATTAAATTAAAAGCTTAATGGTGGCATCATAACAATAAGTTTATTTTCCATAATTTGCATGTCACATATTATTTTACCTATCACAGTACAGCTTTATTCATGCCCAGTTCTTCTGCCAGAACTTGCTTGCCTACCCTCCTTGAAGCTGTGGGAGGCAGACATTTTTCCGGAAGTCCCTCACAGCCTTGGAAGGGTAGGAGATTCTACCGTATCCATCCGCATCTTGCCACTTTACATTGAAGTGGGCAGGATGAAAATAAATCCAGTAAAACCCAAGAGAGAGTGCAATGGGGGTGGGGCAAAAAACTGGAATTACATAATTTAACACCACTCCCTATCTGTCGACTGGCAACTCATGGGATTTCACACCATGGGGGTGGGGCCTGATTATATGACAGTACAGTCCACCCCCTAAAGTGACATCAAGCATCCCTCTCCAGGGATCTCCTAGAGAGAAGAAATTATAAGTATGTAAGTATATACTAGGGATGTGCCACTTTTCACGTTTTGGGTTTTGAGTTCTGATTACGTTCAGGTTTTGGGTTCTAATGGGTTTTGCCAAAACACCCCATAAACGTTTGGGTTTTGGGTTCTGATTTTTGTTTTTTAAAACCATAAAAACTGCTAAAATCGGAGAATTATTGTGGTTCTTTTTTTGCTCCTACGCTATTATTTACCTCAATAACATTAATTTCTACTCATTTCCAGTCTATTCTAAACACCTCACATTATTGTTTTTAGGGCAAAAGGTTGCTCAGAGGTAGCTGTATAACTATGCTAAGCCACACAAGTGTGCGGCACAAACACGTGGCTCATCTAGGCGTGGCACTGCAGCGGCAGACAGGGTGGCAGTTTGAAAAGCTAGGCCCCAAAAAGACCCCTATCTGCCTTGATCGTGTTTACCACAAGCCGAGACTCAGTGGGTGATTGGAGTTGGTCTGCGAGTGTGCTGTGCTGTGTATCAGTTTTTATAGGTTTAATATCTTATAAGACCACTATATGGCTTGATTGTGTTGTTTACCACCAGTCAAGGAGCAGTGGGCGATTGGTGCAGCAATCAATTACTCTCAGCAGCGGGATTGGTCAGCTCTGTGATTGATTATAATTTATTATTACCACTGTCAAGAATGCAAACAGTTGTATGCTTTTAAGGACAAGTTCAGTTAACCCATGAATGACTCTAGGCAGTGGGATTAATAAATGGTGATGGCTTGATCGTGTTTACCACCAGCCGAGGATCAGTAGGCGATTGGTGTAGCCCTGAGTTGGTCTGCGAGTGTGCTGTGTACTGTATCTGTTTTTATCAGTTTAATATCTAATAAGACCACTATCTGGCTTGATTGTGTTGTTCACACCCAGCCGAGGAGCAGTGGGCGATTCGGCAGAATTCTGCAGGCAGTGGCAGAAACGCTCCTGTCACTTAGGCCATCTTCCGATCTTCCGACGGCGTCTGGTTGTGTGATGCAGGGTGAGAGCAGCATCGACGGATTCCCAGAATAATGCAGGCTGAGAGCGGCAGTGGCAGCCTCCCAGAATAATGCTGGGTGAGAGTGGCAGTGGCGGACTGCCAGAATAATGCAGGTTGAGAGCGGTAGTGGCGGACTCCCGGAATAATGCAGGGTGAGAGCGGCAGTGGTGGACTCCCGGAATAATGCAGGGTGAGAGAGGCAGTGGCATACTCCCGGAATAATGCAGGCTGAGAGCGGCAGTGGCGGACTCCTGGAATAATATAGGGAATACCATCTGCATGTCTGTTGCAGTGTCTGTTACACAGTCATGTATCAATGATCTGTGATTAAGGTACAGTGCCTACATTAACTACACTGCAGAATGGCTTCCCGGAGACACCTGTAACACCCTATCTGAGCACAGTCGGCGACCAGCCGAGGAGCAGCGGGTGATTGTTGCAGCAATCAATTACTCTCATTAGTGGAATGCAAACAGTTTTATGCATTTAAAGACAAGTCCACTTATTACTGTCAATAAAGCAAACAGTTGTATGCGTTTAAATGACAAGTCTTACATATGAATGACTCTAAGCAGTAGGATTAATGAATGGTGATGCAAGATGGAATTGTCCTTGGGCCCTCCCACCCACACTTATGTTGCAAAAATAAAACATGCACACTTTAACAAACCAAACATTTCAGCAACAGGGCCTACAAAACTGTGGCTGAAATGATTGGTTTGTTTGGGCCCCCACACAAAAAAAACAATTCATAATATCTCCCTGTATAAACTGGCTCTACAGCGACAAGATGTGAGCATCACTTGTCATCCTCCTCCTCCTCTGCTTCCTCGCCACCTTCAGTGTGTACTTCCTCATCTTCACAGATTATCACTTCATCCCCGCTGTACTCCACAATCACAGGTCCCGTTATAATCTCTGGAGGCAATTCCTGGTCTTCATTGAATAATTGATAATTTCATCCCATGGACAACAACTGTCTTCTTTAGTAGGCAGAGATGTTTGCTGTGTTTTTGATGACAGCTGAAATCTCTTCAAATTTCTAAAGGGGGGAGTAGGAGGGCTTGTATGGTCATGTGTAGCTGAATCACCAGTCATAAATACAGGCCAGGGCCTTAAGCGTTCCTTGCCACTTTGTGTTGTAAATAGCATATTGCCAGTTTTACGTTTCTCCTCCAATGATTTGAATTTATTTTATCCTTTTACTCAACTTTGGCTTTTTGGATTTTACGTGCCCCGTACTTGGACACACACTGGACATTGCCCTTGGAAGACGACGTTGATGGCATCTCATCGTCTATGTCATCAGTACTACTTGCATTTGCAGCACATTCAGAAGTAAGAGGAAGCGGCCCTTCATCTTTCCCTAATTGATTATCCATATTTTGCATCTCCATTATTTTTGTGGAGTTTATTATTTTTGTGCAATATAATATTACACCACAGGACAACACCACTGGAGTGCAAGTATATATGGCAGTAGCTGCACCAATAGAGGGGTATTTATTTTATGTACGATTATACGGTACTCAATCAATTAGGCCCCACCAGAAAGATATACAGTATTCAATTACGCACCACCAAAAATATACGGTAGCCTATTTCTAATTACGCACCACCAGAAAGATATACGGTAGTCAATTACGCACCACCAAAAAAATATACGGTAGTCAATTACGCACCACCAAAAAATTATACGGTAGTCAAGTTATAATTATGCACCACCAGAAATATATACGGTAGTCAATAATGCACCACCAGAAAGTTATACGATAGTCAATTTATAATTACGCACCACCAGAAAGATATACGGTAGTCAATTATGCACCACCAAGAAATATATGGTAGTCAATTACGCACCACCAAAAAAATATACGGTAGTCAATTACGCACCACCAAAAAATTAAACGGTAGTCAATTTATAATTACGCACCGCCAGAAAGATATACGGTAGTCAATTCGCACCACCACAAATTATACGGTAGTCAATTTATAATTATGCACCACCAGAAAGATATACTGTAGTCAATTATGCAACACCAGAAAAATATACGGTAGTCAATTACGCACCACCAAAGAGATATTATATATACGGCACTATTATTAATATGCACCACCAGAGATATTACTTAAATTACAAGATGCACCAGTAGACTGTAAATGTATCAATATTTTTATTTATGTCAGACTCAGTAGTACAGTGAGTAGATGCACCAGCAGACAATATGTACTAGTTATGTAAGGCTGTATACACCAGCAGGGGGTATTAGTAATTATACAGCAGATGCACAAGCAGACTGGTATACAAGTGGTTAAGTTTAACCACTGCACACTGCAGTCTTATGCACAATGGCTGATACAGTATAAGGCTGTAAAAAAAATTAATTATACAGCAGATGCACAAGTAGCACACTGGTATAGAAGTGGTTAATAAGTTTAACAGTGCAGCACGCTGCAGTCATATACACATGTCTGATCCTGATGTACAGTATAAGCCAATGCTGTAAAAAATACACCAGCAGGGGGGTATTATTAATTATACAGCAGATTCACAAGTGCTGCACACTGCAGTCATATACACATGTCTGATCCTGATGTACAGTATAAGTCAATGCTGTAAAAAATACCCCCCTGTATTATTAGAGCAGATGCACAAGCAGACTGGTATACAAGTGGTTAAATAATATACACGTTTTGCAACAAGTGCACACTGCACACATAAGCATGTATGATTGAAGTGATGGGCTGGTGTCTGGCAGTCAGCCCTTGCCATTGCAGCACAGTCACACCACTAGAGAGCAGACAGTGGCACTAGTAGGCACTGGCAGTCGCCCCAGCAGAAAATAAAACACAGCTCTTCTTAAGCCTAACCTAACTAACTAAAATCCACACACAGAATATCCTACTCCTAACCAGCTCAAATCACGAGTGAGAAATGGCGCCGGATGCTCGCTCTTTATATAGAGTTCTGGATTTCACGAGAATCTGTCGCCAGGCAATGACGTTTTGCCCGCGCGCCCGGAGATAGTGAGAGATAGTGACACAGAGTGATAAAGAGTGCTATATTTTGTGTCTGCTGCCCCCCCTTTTGTGCTAATCAGTATATCTGTGCTGATCAGCAACTTTTTGGGGGTGCAGGTTTTTTTTTTATATATATATATACCTGTCAGTTGCACCAAAGGTTGTGCTGCCTGTGCAACTGACTGCTGCCCCCCCTGCTGCCCCCCCTTTTGTGCTGATCAGTATAAATTAACTGATCAGCAACTTTTTGGGGGTGCAGGTTTTTTTTTTTATATATACCCTGTCAGGTTGCACCCACAGTTGTGTGCCTGCTGCCCCTCACTGCTAATCAGCACGTTGCTTTTGTGGGTGTCCTGTGGCCGCTGAGCACTGATCAGTGACGTACATCACTGAACAGCATTTTTGGCACAGGGTTGATATAATTTTTTTTCTGCAGTTTTTTTTAATTGTTTTTTTTTTTGGAGAGTGCTGTGGTTTATTTTTTTTAAATTGTTTTTACACCCACGTTGCTTTTGTGGGTGTCCTGTGGCCGCTGAGCGCTGATCAGTAATGTACATCACTGAACAGCATTTTTGGCACAGGGTTGATATAATTTTTTTTCTGCAGTTTTTTTAAATAGTTTTTTTTTTGGAGAGTGCTGTGGTTTATTTTTTTTAAATTGTTTTTACACCCACGTTGCTTTTGTGGGTGTCCTGTAGCCGCTGAGCGCTGATCAGTGACGTACATCACTGAACAGCATTTTTGGCACAGGGTTGATATAATTTTTTTTCTGCAGTTTTTTTAAATTGTTTTTTTTTTTGGAGAGTGCTGTGGTTTATTTTTTTTAAATTGTTTTTACACCCACGTTGCTTTTGTGGGTGTCCTGTGGCCGCTGAGCGCTGATCAGTGACGTACATCACTGAACAGCATTTTTGGCACAGGGTTGATATAATTTTTTTTCTGCAGTTTTTTTAAATTGTTTTTTTTTGGAGAGTGCTGTGTTTTTTTTTTTTTTTTAATTGTTTTTACACCCACGGTGCTTTTACACCCACAGCGTCCTGTGGCCGCTGAGCGCTGATCAGTGACGTACATCACTGAACAGCATTTTTGGCACAGGGTTGATATAATTGTTTTTCTGCAGTTTTTTTAAATTGTTTTTTTTTTGAGAGTGCTGTGGTTTATTTTTTTTAAATTGTTTTTACACCCACGTTGCTTTTGTGGGTGTCCTGTGGCCGCTGAGCGCTGATCAGTGACGTACATCACTGAACAGCATTTTTGGCACAGGGTTGATATAATTTTTTTTCTGCAGTTTTTTTAAATAGTTTTTTTTTTTTGGAGAGTGCTGTGGTTTCTTTTTTTTAAATTGTTTTTACACCCACGTTGCTTTTGTGGGTGTCCTGTGGCCGCTGAGCGCTGATCAGTGACGTACATCACTGAACAGCATTTTTGGCACAGAGTTGATATAATTTTTTTTCTGCAGTTTTTTTAAATTGTTTTTTTTTTTTGGAGAGTGCTGTGTTGTTGTTTTTTTAAATTGTTTTTACACCCACGGTGCTTTTACACCCACAGCGTCCTGTGGCCGCTGAGCACTGATCAGTGACGTACATCACTGAACAGCATTTTTGGCACAGGGTTGATATAATTTTTTTTCAGCAGTTTTTTTTAATTGTTTTTTTTTTTGAGAGTGCTGTGTTTTTTTTTTATTGTTTTTACACCCAAGGTGCTTTTGTGGTGTGTCCTGTGTGTTTTTCTTTTAAACTTACACGTGTTAAAGCACTACATACACACTACATACCCCCCGTGTTGAAATAAAGTTTGTACCCCCCCTAAACTATACACTACACTTCAAAATAATAAAAATGTCCCAATCATCGCAAAGACTGTTTTCAGCGGAGGAGGCATATGCCCTTCTTGCCTCTGACACTGACACAGCCAGTGAAGTAAGCGATGAATTGGCATTTGTCTTAAGCTCCTCTTCCTCCTCTAGTGATGAGGGACCCCCTCAAAGACGCCCCCGTAGAGCAGCTGAGACCCCCCCCCCATGATTGATCTCGTATGGACCCCACCACCAGACAATTTTGAGCCCCAGGTTCCTGAGTTTTTGGCCAACCCAGGAATCCAATTTGATAGTAAAGGCCTCAAAGAAATTGACTTTTTCAAAGTCTTTTTCTCTGATGATTTTATAAATTTAATGGTGGACCAAAGTAATTTATATGCCCAGCAGTTTATTGCCCAAAACCCCACGTCATCATTTGCTAGGTGGACCCCTGTAGATGCAGTAGAGATGATGACATTTTGGGGTCTGGTGTTACATATGGGCATAGTTAAAAAGCCAGAAATTAGGCAATATTGGAGTACAGATGTTCTGTACAGCACCCCACTTCATCGTATGGCCATGACCCGGACTCGTTTTGAGACAATCCTTAAATTTTTGCATTACAACGATAATGCACAGTGCCCACCCAGAGATGATCCCACCTTTGACCGGCTATTCAAAGTCAGGCCGGTCATTGATCATTTCAGCGCCAAACTTGCTGAGATGTACATCCCCCCAAAATTCATTTGTGTGGACGAGTCACTTATACATTTTAAAGGAAGGGTTAAATTCCGCCAGTACCTTCCCAATAAGAGGGCAAGGTATGGCATAAAAATGTATAAGCTGTGCGAAAGTACCTCAGGGTACACCCACAGGTTTAGGGTATATGAAGGGAAGGACACAAGAATTGAACCGCCAGAATGCCCCCCCTCCCTCGTAGGTGTTAGTGGAAAGATTGTCTGGGATTTAGTGCACCCCTTCCTGGATAAAGGTTATCACCTCTATGTGGATAACATTTACACCAGCATCCCCCTGTTTAAGGCCCTTGGTTCAAGAGGTACAGCAGCTTGCGGTACTGTGCGCAAGAACCAAAGAGGCCTCCCAAAAACGCACGTTGCCCAATTACTGAGAAAGGGTGAAAGCAGGGGAATATGCACCGAAAATATGTTGTTGGTCAAATATAAGGACAAGAGGGATGTCCTTATACTGACAACAATTCACGGAGACAGTACCACCTCCGTCCCTGTACGAGGTACCAGTACCCACACCTCAAAACCTATTTGTATCCTAGATTACAATAAGAACATGGGCGGAGTGGATCTTTCAGATCAGGTACTGAAGCCGTACAGTGCCCTGCGGAAAACAAAAATATGGTACAAGAAGCTGGCCATGTATATCATCCAGATGGCACTGTATAACGCTTACGTACTATTCCGTTCTACCAGCCAGACGGGGACATTTATGCACTTTCAAGAGGAAGTCATAAAGGGCCTAATATTTGGGAACCAGCAGGCAGAGGGCCCCAGTACTTCTAGTACTGGCCCCCGTATTGTATCAGGGCAGCATTTTCCAAACGAAATCCCCTCCACTGGAAAAAAGGGCAGGACACAAAAAAGGTGCAAAGTTTGCTATAAAAAGGGAATACGAAAGCAAACTATTTTCCACTGTGAAACTTGCCCCGACAAACCCGGCCTATGTATGAAGGAGTGCTTTAAAATATACCACACATCTATGGATTATTAGGTTCATCATTTCACCGTGCTTCGGGGGTCTTGCTAATGCGACATAGCACCCACCATTCATTCCACCAGAATCTGTGCTGCAAAATCCAAAGATCACTCCTTCCCTTCTGAGTCCTGCCATGCACCCGAATGGTATTTTTTGGTCACATATGAGGCATTTCCGTACTCGGGAGAAATTGGGGCACAGATTTTGGGGTGCTTTGTCTCCTTCATTCCTTGTGAAAATGAAAAATTTTGAGCCAGAACTGCATTTTTGTGTAAAAAAAAATAATTTTTCATTTTCACAGCCCAGTTGTACCACAATTGGTGAAACCCTTGGGGGTTTGAAATGTACACTATACCCCTAGATGAATTCACTGAGGGGTGTAGTTTGCAAAATGGGGTCACTTGTGGGGGGGTTCCACTGTATTGGTGCTTCGGGGGTCTTGCTAATGCAACATAGCACCCACCATTCATTCCACCAGAATGTGTGCTGCAAAATCCAAATATCACTCCTTCCCTTCTGAGTCCTGCCATTTTTGGTCACATATGAGGCATTGCCGTACTCGGGAGAAATTGGGGCACAGATTTTGGGGTGCTTTGTCTCCTTCATTCCTTGTGAAAATGAAAAATTTTGAGCCAGAACTGCATTTTTGTGTAAAAAAAAATTAATTTTTCATTTTCACAGCCCAGTTGTACCACAATTGGTGAAACCCCTGGGGGTTTGAAATGTACACTATACCCCTAGATTAATTCCCTGAGGGGTGTAGTTTGCAAAATGGGGTCACTTGTGGGGGGGTTGCACTGTATTGGTGCTTCGGGGGTCTTGCTAATGCGACATAGCACCCACCATTCATTCCACCAGAATCTGTGCTGCAAAATCCAAAAATCACTCCTTCCCTTCTGAGTCCTGCCATGCACCCAAATGGTATTTTTTGGTCACATATGAGGCATTGCCGTACTCAGGAGAAATTGGGGCACAGATTTTGTGGTGCTTTGTCTCCTTCATTCCTTGTTAAAATGAAAAATTTTGAGCCAGAACTGCATTTTTGTGTAAAAAAATGTAATTTTTCATTTTCACAGCCCAGTTGTACCACAATTGGTGAAACCCCTGGGGGTTTGAAATGTACACTATACCCCTAGATGAATTCCCTGAGGGGTGTAGTTTGCAAAATGGGGTCACTTGTGGGGGGGTTCCACTGTATTGGTGCTTCGGGGGTCTTGCTAATGCAACATAGCACCCACCATTCATTCCACCAGAATGTGTGCTGCAAAATCCAAATATCACTCCTTCCCTTCTGAGTCCTGCCATTTTTGGTCACATATGAGGCATTACCGTACTCGGGAGAATTTGGGGCACAGATTTTGTGGTGCTTTGTCTCCTTCATTCCTTGTGAAAATAAAAAATTTTGAGCCAGAACTGCATTTTTGTGTAAAAAAAATTTAATTTTTCATTTTCACAGCCCAGTTGTACCACAATTGGTGAAACCCCTGGGGGTTTGAAATGTACACTATACCCCTAGATGAATTCCCTGAGGGGAGTAGTTTGCAAAATGGGGTCACTTGTGGGGGGGTTCCACTGTATTGGTGCTTCGGGGGTCTTGCTAATGCGACATAGCAGCCACCATTCATTCCACCAGAATCTGTGCTGCAAAATCCAAAAATCACTCCTTCCCTTCTGAGTCCTGCCATGCACCCAAATGGTATTTTTTGGTCACATATGAGGCATTGCCGTACTCAGGAGAAATAGGGGCACAGATTTTGGGGTGCTTTGTCTCCTTCATACCTTGTTAAAATGAAAAATGTTGAGCCAAAACTGCATTTTTGTGTAAAAAAATTTAATTTTTCATTTTCACAGCCCAGTTGTACCACAATTGGTGAAACCCCTGGGGGTTTGAAATGTACACTATACCCCTAGATGAATTCCCTGAGGGGTGTAGTTTGCAAAATGGGGTCACTTGTGGGGGGGTTCCACTGTATTGGTGCTTCGGGGGTCTTGCTAATGCGACATAGCACCCACCATTCATTCCACCAGAATCTGTGCTGCAAAATCCAAAAATCACTCCTTCCCTTCTGAGTCCTGCCATGCACCCAAATGGTATTTTTTGGTCACATATGAGGCATTGCCGTACTCAGGAGAAATTGGGGCACAGATTTTGTGGTGCTTTGTCTCCTTCATTCCTTGTTAAAATGAAAAATTTTGAGCTAGAACTGCATTTTTGTGTAAAAAAATGTAATTTTTCATTTTCACAGCCCAGTTGTACCACAATTGGTGAAACCCCTGGGGGTTTGAAATGTACACTATACCCCTAGATGAATTCCCTGAGGGGTGTAGTTTGCAAAATGGGGTCACTTGTGGGGGGTTCCACTGTATTGGTGCTTCGGGGGTCTTGCTAATGCGACATAGCACCCACCATTCATTCCCCCAGAATGTGTGCTGCAAAATCCAAATATCACTCCTTCCCTTCTGAGTCCTGCCATTTTTGGTCACATATGAGGCATTGCCGTACTCGGGAGAAATTGGGGCACAGATTTTGGGGTGCTTTGTCTCCTTCATTCCTTGTGAAAATGAAAAATTTTGAGCCAGAACTGCATTTTTGTGTAAAAAAAATTTAATTTTTCATTTTCACAGCCCAGTTGTACCACAATTGGTGAAACCCCTGGGGGTTTGAAATGTACACTATACCCCTAGATGAATTCCCTGAGGGGAGTAGTTTGCAAAATGGGGTCACTTGTGGGGGGGTTCCACTGTATTGGTGCTTTGGGGGTCTTGCTAATGCGACATAGCACCCACCATTCATTCCACCAGAATCTGTGCTGCAAAATCCAAAAATCACTCCTTCCCTTCTGAGTCCTGCCATGCACCCAAATGGTATTTTTTGGTCACATATGAGGCATTGCCGTACTCGGGAGAAATAGGGGCACAGATTTTGGGGTGCTTTGTCTCCTTCATTCCTTGTGAAAATGAAAAATTTTGAGCCAGAACTGCATTTTTGTGTAAAAAAATGTAATTTTTCATTTTCACAGCCCAGTTGTACCACAATTGGTGAAACCCCTGGGGGTTTGAAATGTACACTATACCCCTAGATGAATTCCCTGAGGGGTTTAGTTTGCAAAATGGGGTCACTTGTGGGGGGGTACCACTGTATTGGTGCTTCGGGGGTATTGCTAATGCGACATAGCACCCACCATTCATTCCACCAGAATCTGTGCTGCAAAATCCAAAAATCACTCCTTCCCTTCTGAGTCCTGCCATGCACCCAAATGGTATTTTTTGGTCACATATGAGGCATTGCCGTACTCGGGAGAAATTGGGGCACAGATTTTGGGGTGCTTTGTCTCCTTCATTCCTTGTTAAAATGAAAAATTTTGAGCCAGAACTGCATTTTTGTGTAAAAAAATGTAATTTTTCATTTTCACAGCCCAGTTGTACCACAATTGGTGAAACCCCTGGGGGTTTGAAATGTACACTATACCCCTAGATGAATTCCCTGAGGGGTGTAGTTTGCAAAATGGGGTCACTTGTGGGGGGGTTCCACTGTATTGGTGCTTCGGGGGTCTTGCTAATGCGACATAGCACCCACCATTCATTCCACCAGAATCTGTGCTGCAAAATCCAAAAATCACTCCTTCCCTTCTGAGTCCTACCATGCACACAAATGGTATTTTTTGGTCACATATGAGGCATTGCCATACTCGGGAGAAATTGGGGCACAGATTTTGGGGTGCTTTGTCTCCTTCATTCCTTGTGAAAATGAAAAATTTTGAGCCAGAACTGCATTTTTGTGTAAAAAAATGTAATTTTTCATTTTCACAGCCCAGTTGTACCACAATTGGTGAAACCCCTGGGGGTTTGAAATGTACACTATACCCCTAGATGAATTCCCTGAGGGGTGTAGTTTGCAAAATGGGGTCACTTGTGGGGGGTTCCACTGTATTGGTGCTTCGGGGGTCTTGCTAATGCAACATAGCACCCACCATTCATTCCCCCAGAATGTGTGCTGCAAAATCCAAATATCACTCCTTCCCTTCTGAGTCCTGCCATTTTTGGTCACATATGAGGCATTGCCGTACTCGGGAGAAATTGGGGCACAGATTTTGGGGTGCTTTGTCTCCTTCATTCCTTGTGAAAATGAAAAATTTTGAGCCAGAACTGCATTTTTGTGTAAAAAAAATTTAATTTTTCATTTTCACAGCCCAGTTGTACCACAATTGGTGAAACCCCTGGGGGTTTGAAATGTACACTATACCCCTAGATGAATTCCCTGAGGGGAGTAGTTTGCAAAATGGGGTCACTTGTGGGGGGGTTCCACTGTATTGGTGCTTTGGGGGTCTTGCTAATGCGACATAGCACCCACCATTCATTCCACCAGAATCTGTGCTGCAAAATCCAAAAATCACTCCTTCCCTTCTGAGTCCTGCCATGCACCCAAATGGTATTTTTTGGTCACATATGAGGCATTGCCGTACTCGGGAGAAATAGGGGCACAGATTTTGGGGTGCTTTGTCTCCTTCATTCCTTGTGAAAATGAAAAATTTTGAGCCAGAACTGCATTTTTGTGTAAAAAAATGTAATTTTTCATTTTCACAGCCCAGTTGTACCACAATTGGTGAAACCCCTGGGGGTTTGAAATGTACACTATACCCCTAGATGAATTCCCTGAGGGGTTTAGTTTGCAAAATGGGGTCACTTGTGGGGGGGTTCCACTGTATTGGTGCTTCGGGGGTCTTGCTAATGCGACATAGCACCCACCATTCATTCCACCAGAATCTGTGCTGCAAAATCCAAAAATCACTCCTTCCCTTCTGAGTCCTGCCATGCACCCAAATGGTATTTTTTGGTCACATATGAGGCATTGCCGTACTCGGGAGAAATTGGGGCACAGATTTTGGGGTGCTTTGTCTCCTTCATTCCTTGTTAAAATGAAAAATTTTGAGCCAGAACTGCATTTTTGTGTAAAAAAATGTAATTTTTCATTTTCACAGCCCAGTTGTACCACAATTGGTGAAACCCCTGGGGGTTTGAAATGTACACTATACCCCTAGATGAATTCCCTGAGGGGTTTAGTTTGCAAAATGGGGTCACTTGTGGGGGGGTTCCACTGTATTGGTGCTTCGGGGGTCTTGCTAATGCGACATAGCACCCACCATTCATTCCACCAGAATCTGTGCTGCAAAATCCAAAAATCACTCCTTCCCTTCTGAGTCCTACCATGCACACAAATGGTATTTTTTGGTCACATATGAGGCATTGCCATACTCGGGAGAAATTGGGGCACAGATTTTGGGGTGCTTTGTCTCCTTCATTCCTTGTGAAAATGAAAAATTTTGAGCCAGAACTGCATTTTTGTGTAAAAAAATGTAATTTTTCATTTTCACAGCCCAGTTGTACCACAATTGGTGAAACCCCTGGGGGTTTGAAATGTACACTATACCCCTAGATGAATTCCCTGAGGGGTGTAGTTTGCAAAATGGGGTCACTTGTGGGGGGTTCCACTGTATTGGTGCTTCGGGGGTCTTGCTAATGCAACATAGCACCCACCATTCATTCCCCCAGAATGTGTGCTGCAAAATCCAAATATCACTCCTTCCCTTCTGAGTCCTGCCATTTTTGGTCACATATGAGGCATTGCCGTACTCGGGAGAAATTGGGGCACATATTTTGGGGTGCTTTGTCTCCTTCATTCCTTGTGAAAATGAAAAATTTTGAGCCAGAACTGCATTTTTGTGTAAAAAAAATGTAATTTTTCATTTTCACAGCCCAGTTGTACCACAATTGGTGAAACCCCTGGGGGTTTGAAATGTACACTATACCCCTAGATGAATTCCCTGAGGGGAGTAGTTTGCAAAATGGGGTCACTTGTGGGGGGGTTCCACTGTATTGGTGCTTTGGGGGTCTTGCTAATGCGACATAGCACCCACCATTCATTCCACCAGAATCTGTGCTGCAAAATCCAAAAATCACTCCTTCCCTTCTGAGTCCTGCCATGCACCCAAATGGTATTTTTTGGTCACATATGAGGCATTGCCGTACTCGGGAGAAATAGGGGCACAGATTTTGGGGTGCTTTGTCTCCTTCATTCCTTGTGAAAATGAAAAATTTTGAGCCAGAACTGCATTTTTGTGTAAAAAAATGTAATTTTTCATTTTCACAGCCCAGTTGTACCACAATTGGTGAAACCCCTGGGGGTTTGAAATGTACACTATACCCCTAGATGAATTCCCTGAGGGGTTTAGTTTGCAAAATGGGGTCACTTGTGGGGGGGTTCCACTGTATTGGTGCTTCGGGGGTCTTGCTAATGCGACATAGCACCCACCATTCATTCCACCAGAATCTGTGCTGCAAAATCCAAAAATCACTCCTTCGCTTCTGAGTCCTGCCATGCACCCAAATGGTATTTTTTGGTCACATATGAGGCATTGCCGTACTCGGGAGAAATTGGGGCACAGATTTTGGGGTGCTTTGTCTCCTTCATTCCTTGTGAAAATTAAAAATTTTGAGCCAGAACTGCATTTTTGTGTAAAAAATGTAATTTTTCATTTTCACAGCCCAGTTGTACCACAATTGGTGAAACCCCTGGGGGTTTGAAATGTACACTATACCCCTAGATTAATTCCCTGAGGGGTGTAGTTTGCAAAATGGGGTCACTTGTGGGGGGGTTCCAGTAGCGCACGCAGGGGGGGTTTCCGAGTACCCAGAAACCCCCCCAGAAGTCTAAGGGACCTAGACTGAAAGCTGAGGGTCCCCTCTTTCCATGGGTATAAGAATTTTAAAAATCGGCCCTTGGGAACCGGAGATATATGACTTCAAAGCAGTGGTCCCCATCGAAGCCTTTTAATTGCTCTTCCCAGTCAGATATTTCAGGTTCTGTCTGACTTAGAGA
Source organism: Crinia signifera (assembly GCF_055691185.1). NCBI lineage: Eukaryota > Metazoa > Chordata > Amphibia > Anura > Myobatrachidae > Crinia > Crinia signifera. Next base: position 22,242,542 of record NC_139226.1, read on the forward strand.
TTTTCTGAGGTTATATTCCAAAAGCTGGGACTCTGCTTCTTTGATGGACACTAGAACCAGAGATATCAGCCTTCCAGCAGCTGGTTACTGCTCCAGCTCCACATACCTGGTATGTAGTTTTATATACTCCTTGGCAGATTGCTCTGCCTCCTGAACTCTGATCACCTAGTCCCAAGTACCATTTGGTAGGTGCGATTTTCTAGTTTTAAATTCCATTAAAATCTAAGAAATCTATTCCCGGGAACTGGAGATATCTGTAGTCAAGCAAGCTGTCCTCCCACCAGAAAATTATGAATAGTAAGCCCACTCCACTATACACACCTCCTCTGCGTACAGATGGCGCCGGGCTTGTCGTTGCTGGGGATGGCGGAGGACTCGCCACCCGCCATCCCCCGCCCCGCGCCATCTGTATGTCGGAAGGGGACGCGCGTGCACGAGGTGCACGCGCGTCCCGTTCCGACGGTGCTTTTTCCCGGGTCCCCGCCGGCTTCCCCGGGTCCCCGCCGGTCCCCCGCAGCCCCCCGCAGCCCTGTCGGTCTCACTGAGGCTGGGGACGGGCAGGACTGCACCCGCCGCGCCGCCTCGCCGCCCGGCTATTGAGACGCTCGTGCGTGGGAGACGCACGAGCGTCTCATTCAGCCAGAGCGCCAGATTGCTGGCGGATCGCCAGGGACACGGTCCTGGCGCTCCGCCAGCAATAATAAGGCCTGCCCCATCTGTATTAAACATCCTCTACCACCCTGGAAGCTATGTATCAGGGCCCCTTCATTCAGCCCAATGCCCTCTTCTCCCACCATCTGTGCAGTAAAGGGGTAATTAGTGGGAATTACTGATCCAGGCCCTACATGCTGAGCGGTTGATATAATACCCCCTACCACCTGTGGGACATCAAAGCTTCCCCCACCCCTATCGCTGGAGGATCGGTAGGGGCCCCAATACATTGCTATGCCCAGGGGCCTACACTGCTGTTGGTGCCCCTGTATGTATGTATGTGTATATATATGTTTTTATTATTTATATACATTTGGTCTATCTATAATACTTTAACTGACCTGGCATATACTGGGTCACCTAAGTGTCCATTTCCGTGCTTTGCTCCGCCCCTCTGGAAACCCCCTTTTAAAAATCCTGCGTTTGCCACTGGGTTCCACTGTATTGGTGCTTCGGGGGTCTTGCTAATGCGACATAGCACCCACCATTCATTCCACCAGAATCTGTGCTGCAAAATCTCAAAATCACTCCTTCTCTTCTGAGTCCTGCCATGCACCCAAATGGTATTTTTTGGTCACATATGAGGCATTGCCGTACTCGGGATAAATTGGGGCACAGATTTTGGGGTGCTTTGTCTCCTTCATTCCTTGTGAAAATGAAAAATTTTGAGCCAGAACTGCATTTTTGTGTAAAAAATGTAATTTTTCATTTTCACAGCCTAGTTGTACCACAATTGGTGAAACCCCTGGGGGTTTGAAATGTACACTATACCCCTAGATGAATTCCCTGAGGGGTGTAGTTTGCAAAATGGGGTCACTTGTGGGGGGGTTCCACTGTATTGGTGCCTCGGGGGTCTTGCTAATGCGACATAGCACCCACCATTCATTCCACCAGAATCTGTGCTGCAAAATCCAAAAATCACTCCTTCCCTTCTGAGTCCTGCCATGCACCCAAATGGTATTTTTTGGTCACATATGAGGCATTGCCGTACTCGGGAGAAATTGGGGCACAGATTTTGGGGTGCTTTGTCTCCTTCATTCCTTGTGAAAATGAAAAATTTTGAGCCAGAACTGCATTTTTGTGTAAAAAATGTAATTTTTCATTTTCACAGCCCAGTTGTACCACAATTGGTGAAACCCCTTGGGGTTTGAAATGTACACTATACCCCTAGATTAATTCCCTGAGGGGTGTAGTTTGCAAAATGGGGTCACTTGTGGGGGGAATTCCACTGTATTGGTGCTTCGGGGGTCTTGCTAATGCGACATAGCACCCACCATTCATTCCACCAGAATCTGTGCTGCAAAATCCAAAAATCACTCCTTCCCTTCTGAGTCCTGCCATGCACCCAAATGGTATTTTTTGGTCACATATGAGGCATTGCCGTACTCGGGAGAAATTGGGGCACAAATTTTGGGGTGCTTTGTCTCCTTCATTCCTTGTGAAAATGAAAAATTTTGAGCCAGAACTGCATTTTTGTGTAAAAAAATGTAATTTTTCATTTTCACAGCCCAGTTGTACCACAATTGGGGAAACCCCTGGGGGTTAGAAATGTACACTATACCCCTAGATGAATTCCCTGAGGGGTGTAGTTTGCAAAATGGGGTCACTTGTGGGGGGGTTCCTAACTTTTAGCATCTTATGGTGCCTAGAAACCTACATGGTGCCTAAAAAATAATCTCATAAAAAGGAGGCTCCAAAATCAAGTAGGTGCTCCTTCTATTATGAAGCCTGCGGTTTGGTCAACGTGCACACTAGGGCCACATATAGGATATTTATGAAAACAAAAGAATTTGGGGAATCAATTTTTAGTCACATTTCTCTAGTAAAATCTACTGCGTTCCTTAGAAAAATTTATTAAAATTGAAAATCTGCAAAAAAAATTAAATTTTGAAATTTCACCTACACTTTGTTTTAATTCCTGTGAAACACCTAAAGGGTTAACAAACTTCTAAAATGCTGTTTTGAATACTGTGAGGGGTGCAGTTTTTGAAATGGCATCATTTATGGGGGTGTCTCACATACAAGTACCTCAAAGTCACATCAGAACTGAACTGGTCCCTAAAAAAATCAGTGTTTGAAATTTTCTTGAAAATTTGAGAATTTGCTATTCATATTTTAAGCCTCCTAGTGTCCAAAAAAATTAAAAGGAGGTTGAAATAATGATGGAAACATAAAGTAGACATATGGTCTATGTTAGTTATTAACTATTTTGAGTGGTATGATTATTTTTCTCACAAGCAGAAAATTTAACATTTTGAAAATTGCTAAATTTTCCATTTTTTTACGACATTTTGGTATTTTTCACAAAAAAACACAGACTGTATCGACCAAAATTTACCACTAACTTGAAGTACAATGTGTCACGAGAAAACAATCTCAAAATCACTGGGATAAGTAAAAGCAAAAAAAAGTTATCCCCACTTAAGTGATACATGTCAGATTTGAAAAAAAAGGCTGTGTCGGTAAGGGGTTAAAGGATGATCCCACAACTACAGAATTACCTAGACTCTCCTTTAATCCATTAAATATGTTATATACATTCTTATTTCCTCCTCCAGAACTGCTAGGAGGCTCCCGAACATCAGGGGGCACTCCCCTCATCAGAAAAACAGGTAGGTGTACTGCACTACAATGATGTGTTTACATATCCATGCCACACTTCCTCCTCCCCATTCCTCCCCTCCAGAAGGAGCAGCCATTGAGTTGGTAATTATGGTGATATATACAGATGGAGCCATGTACATCTAGCCAAGCCTCGGCACCCCAATCGCCAAGGCACTCCAGTGAATGTGATGGAAATGTTGATAATAAGGCATTGCAATTGAGTATATCAGCACTATTGGACCCATGCTGGGACCCGCCTGGTGACGGGAGTACTTCACTCCTCCTCCTCCGGACCTACATCTCAGCTGTATTGTGTACTAAGAATTGTGCTGCTAATTGTTACCTGTGCTCTGTTTTTGTTCCTCAGTTATGTTTATGTTTAGTTCTGTGTACCCTGGCTTGTTTTAATGTGTAACCTTATAAATAATTTGGGAACACTTTCATTCAAATGGCCACACTTTATAAAATTAACTCTACGCCAACGTGGAGACTGGGGGTATGACGTGGATAGTGGGGATATCACCCATTATGTATTAGCACAGCTCCAACTACGTAAATGACGTAGTTTACGTAAATTACTTAGTTTGCGTAAGTTACGTTGTTTACGTAGTGTTAGGCACCGGCAGCGCCGCTCCCTGACTCACCTGTCAGCTGCAGGCGTCAGGACGGCGGCCATATTCTGGAGAGACTCCGGCAGGTGGGGACAAAAGCATCGGGTCGTTGCCTAGCAACGCCCCGAACTTCCGCCATGCACACAGCAGCAGGGGATGCGGCATCAGGCGTCAGTTCTGCCGGAAGAGGCGGCGGTTTCAAATAAAAGCCGGCTCAGGGCTCTATCTGACGCCGTTTATAGCGTCTTGCCCTGCTAGAGCACGTCGTGTTCCTGGTCCTAGTACCTGCTGGAAGACTCTCCTGTCCTGTCGGTCCCTTGCTGCAACTGTTCCTGGCTTCCGTGAGCATCCTCTGCTGCTGGATCCCGGAGTCCTTGGAAGTTTTGGAGGTCCCTGTCTGTGGCTGTCATTCCCCAGATAAGTCAGGGCTCACCCTGCAAATACCTCCTATTTAGTCTTTATCATACAGTATATCATCTTCTGAGCATTGTTGCCATTTGTCTTTATCATATATCATCTTCTGAGCATTGTTGCTATTTGTCTTTATCATATATCATCTTCTGAGCATTGTTGCCATAGTGTACTGTTTCTGTTATATAACATCTTTTGAGCATTGTTGCCATTGTTTATATATATATATATATATATATAGATACACCATTACGCACTGTTACGTGCAAACCATCCAGATACCCTTTGGGAGTCCGGGGCCCCTTGCCTTGTGTGGGCTTAGGTAGCTGTCCTCTTGCTCTCCTCTGGCCTTGGTGGGCGTGTTGTCTCTCTCAAAGACCAGGTGGCATCGGGGTTGGAGCTGGACAAACCGGCTCCTTCGGACACGGCTATTATTGGCAAAGTCTAGTTCCGCACACGTCTGCCAACTCCAGCTCGAGCCAACGGAGGTAGGGCAGGCAAGGTGGTCTCCGGACTCTTACACGTAGCCATCATAGTGGTGTATTGGTATTCTCAATACACCACTACGCAAACTACGCAATGGGCGCCCTGCTAATACATAAGTACCTCAAATTCATATCAAGTCCTCTTTGTAAATTTGCAATCAGTTGTTGCTTGATTTCATTGATGGGATTACGTGAAAGCTCGCGATAGGTGTTAACAACTGAGAGATGCCGCATAACTTCAACATGTAAGTCCTGTATGTCTTGAAGAACGATTGCCCTGCCTTTGTCTGCGGGGTGAATAATTTAATTGGTATTATGCCTCAAAATATCATGTGTGCTGCATACTTCCTTACAAATGACAGACCGTGGCTGAGTAATTTGATTTCACTCTGAGGCATTCGGATGATAAATTGAAAATTTATATTTCTTGTTGGCTGGCGGACGTCTTGGGCATCCTCTGCCTTTGGTTTTGGTGCTCTCTGCGGGTAAACTTCCTTTTGTGCTGGTGGAATGACCTCCTCTGCCACGTCTGGTGGTGAACCCTAAAGGGGTCTCATCGAGTTGGGTTCTGTCAGTTTCACTATTGGAGCTGAACACATCTTGGGAGGAATCAGATTGAAACCTTTTTTTCTGATAAAGTTTACCTCTCCTAAAGAAAGGACGTTTGCCACCCTCAGAGGGATCACCAGATAGCCAGTGGTATACTGTATAGCAATCATAGTTGCCCTGCACCTTTAATAGTTTTTCCTTTTTTAGGTGGATCAACTCGTTTATGCACAGCCATTTGGTTTTTTAAATGGTCAAGCCAATTTTACAAAACAGGGTATCAAATCGGCCAATAGTAGGACAATTGCATAAACGAAATCCACATGGGATCGTTTTAATTTTATACTAGTCACTCAAAGAGAGTGCATGCAAACAAAAGTCTATTTCTTTTTTCTTTAATCGTAATAAATTAGTATATAGGCAAAACAGAGAGTAAATTTAAAGAGTGGATGACAATGCCATTGGTCAAGCTCTGTCTGTCGGTAAAAGTGACCAAGCCTGCGCCTGACATTTCTTAAAGTGTAAACATCCACTAACTAGTTTGCATTATCGCATGATTGATTTTGTATTGACCTCTTATACAGGAGGGAATTGGGGACTACAACTCCTTCAACGCGAGTCCAGGTGGATCTATCGAATAGATGTGATCGCACTGCGAGGATTAAATGAGCAGATTTTGTTCTCAGCTTTACACAAATAGCTATGCGTATTCTTTATCGGTCAATGCTGATGAAAGTCATGAAATAGACACTGCTCAATATGTTTATGAAGAGAATCGTTATACCAGCCTTGCAGATCATAAGGAATTTCCCAATACAATGCCCACTCAGATATATGTAAGGCATACCTCATAACAGTCCTGATTACCGCATCCCTCCCGCGTCCGGCAGTGTCCCGCGGCGAAGTGGGGGGGCTGTTGGGAGCCCCCCTGTCAGCTGCTGAGCATGCGCACAGCATCTATTCCCACAGCCAGGGGGCTAGGGGCATGCCCCTGTAGCGTCAAAACAGGGGCATGGCCTCGTTGGAGAACTGCGAGTGTAGGCCATGCCCCTTTAATTAGGCCACACACCCAAAATTTTTGTCGCGCCTGAGGCGCGCATCCATCTGTCCCTCCTCTGTCCCTTTGTGAGTTGGAAGGTATGTGTAAGGGGACGAAGACATCCCGGGCAGCAGCATACACCTCTACTGCCTCCTGTCGGCACAGTACATGCTGAAGGTGTGTGCTGCTGCTACTAGGGGGGGGGGGGGGGCATAGCCTCCTGCGATTAGCCTCCACCTCTAAACATTTTTGGGGCATTGCCTCCCAAGATTCCATTGTGCTTTACAATTGTAAACAGAGATAAAACAAACTGGGTAACAACAGAGAGACTTGGAGGTAGGAGGGCCCTGCTGCAATCTTACAATCTCTAGGGATATAGGAGGGAAACACCAGGACAGGCACCAGTAATAACATAGCTTGTAGGTCCAGAAGGGAAGTTATATAATACATAAGTGCCTCAGAGGGTTATGTGGGTGATACCTAAATATGATAGGCTTGCCTGAAGAGGTTAGATTTCAGGGAACACTTGAAAGTTTGGAGGCTAGTGGAGAGTCTTATTGTGCGTGGAAGGGCATTCCATAGGATAGGAGCAGCCCAATGAAAGTCCTGTAATAGTGAATGGGAGCTAGTGATCCATGCAGAAGAGAGACGCAGATCTTGTGTAGAGCAGAGTGGTCGAGATGGGAGATATTTTGTGATAAGAGATATATATAAGCTGGTGCAGTATGGTTAATAGCTTTATATGTGAGTATAAGTGTTTTATATTGAATACGGTAATACACAGGCAGTGGCGTAACTATAGAGGGTGCAGGGGGTGCAGCTGCTACGGGGCCCGGCAGGTTGGGGGGGCCCGAGGACCTAGCAAGCCCCCCTGCACCCTCTTGAATTTGTACAAAGTAAACTACTACTGAGTCCTGACCCGGACAGAGGCGGTGTCGGGTTGCACATTACAATGAAGGGGGAGGAGGGCCAGTTGATTTAGGCTCTTCTCTCCCCTTTCCTTCTCCCTCTCTGATAGTACTGGACTCACTGGTGCCGGGGCTCCACGTCACAACCTAGTGACCAGCCCCGGCATGTAAAGTTTAAACTACTAAACCTGCTGCTAGCGCGCAGTAGCGCTGAGTCCTGACACGCGCCAGCGCGAAACACGGCCAGCCACTACATCAGCAGGCGGAAGAAAGCCGCTGGAGCACGGGCACCTATACACCTAATTGGAGACCCCATCCCCGGAGATCCGGTGGAAGGGGAGGCCTGGCCTTGGATACCCGGCGGGAGGGGAGGCCCTGGGGATCCGACGGGAGACCTGTCCGTGGAGACTCAGCGCTGGAGGTAGCCCCCCCATCTCTCTCTCTGTCCCTCTCTCTCTGTCTGTCCATATCTCTCTCTGTCTCTCTCTGTCTGTCTGTCTGTCTGTCTCTGTCTCTCTCTCTCTGTCTGTCCCTCTCTCTCTGTCTGTCTCTATCTCTCTGTCTGTCCCTCTCTCTCTCTCTCTATTTGTCCCTCTCTCTCTCTCTCTCTGTCCCTCTCTCTCTGTCTCTCTCTGTCTGTCTCTCTCTCTGTGTCTGTCTCTCTCTGTCTGTCTCTCTCTGTCTGTCTGTCTCTCTCTGTCTCTCTGTCTGTCTGTCTCTCTCTCTGTATCTCTCTCTCTGTCTGTCTCTCTCTCCCTGTCTGTCTGTCTCTCTCTCTCTGTCTCTTTCTCTCTCTCTGTCTGTCCCTCTCTCTTTCTCTGTCCCTCACTCTTTCCCTCTCTCCGCCTGTCCATCTCTCTCTTATCCTCTCCCCGCCTGTCCATCTCTCTCTTTCCCTATCTCCGTCTCCCCCATCTCTCTCTCTTTCCCTCTCTCCGCCTGTCTATCTCTCTCTTTACCTCTCTCAGTCTCCCCCCTCTCTCCGTCTCCCCCATCTCTCTCTCTTTCCCTCTCTCCGCCTGTCTATCTCTCTCTTTCCCTCTCTCTTTCCCTCTCTCCGTCTCCCCCCTCTCTCTCTTTCCCTCTCTCCGTCTCCCCCCTCTCTCTCTTTTCCTCTCTCCGTCTCCCCCCTCTCTGTCTTTCCCTCTCTCCGTCTCCCCCCTCTCTCTCTTTCCCTCTCTCCGTCTCCCCTTCTCCCTCTCTCTTTCCCTCTCTCCGTCTCCCCCCCTCTCTCTTTCCTTCTCTCCATCTCCCCTTCTCCCTCTTTCCGTCTCCCCTTCTCCCTCTCTTTCTGTCTCCCCTTCCGTCACGCTCCCCTGTGTCTTTACCCTCCCCCTCTCTTCTTTCTTTTTCTCAGTCCCATGCACTCTTTTTTTCTCTTGCCCCCTCTTTCTCACCCCCCCTCCTTCTCTATGCCCCTAGTCTCTTTTTCCTTATGTCTCTCCTCCCCACCTTTCCCTCTCTCTATCCCCCATCAAACTGGCACTACCCCTTTTCTCTTCCTGACACCTTCTCTCTCTCCCTGGGCAGAATGTAATGCCGCTCAAATTCGTTTGTACACACGGGGTGATTCTTCCAAGCGATTTTGACTACATTGTCAAAATCGCTTGGAAGGTTTGCCTGAATCGCCACATGTGTACACAATGGGTGATAGTGATGTGCGGCCCAGCAGCATCGCTATTGCTTGGCCAAATAGTCAGTGCAGGCAAGGATATTTTTGCTATACTGTGTATTTGGCCGTGGCTCCCGGGGCTGGCAGGATGTAGTTAGCCGTCTCTCTGATGGCTTAACTACATCTTGGTGCACACAAGGCTTAGCCGAAATCGCCAAAATGGAGTCCTGTGTGCTCACGGCACTATAGTGATATTTATAATAGGGAGGGCCCCATTCAACATTTTGCTATGGGGCCCACAGAGTGCTAGTTACGCCTCTGTACACAGGTAACCAATGGAGGGACTGGCAGAGCGGATCAGCAGACGATGAGCGTCTTGCTAGGAAGATCAGCCTCGCAGCAGCATTTTGAATGGATTGCAGTGGTGAGAGTCTTTTCTTGGGAAGACCAGTTAGGAGACTATTGCAATAATCAATGCGGGATATAATGAGTGCATGGATAAGAGATTAAGTAATGTCTTGTGTGAGATAGGGTTGTATTTTGGATATGTTTTTTAAGATGCATGTAACAAGATTTTGAGACAGATTGAATGTGGGGAACAAAAGACAGTTCAGTGTGAGTCCTGACCCGGACAGAGGCGGTGTCGGGTTGCACATTACAATGAAGGGGGAGGAGGGCCAGTTGATTTAGGCTCTCCCCTCCCCTTTCCTTCTCCCTCTCTGATAGTACTGGACTCACTGGTGCCGGGGCTCCACGTCACAACCTAGTGACCAGCCCCGGCATGTAAAGTTTAAACTACTAAACCTGCTGCTAGCGCGCAGTAGCGCTGAGTCCTGACACGCGCCAGCGCGAAACACGGCCAGCCACTACATCAGCAGGCGGAAGAAAGCCGCTGGAGCACGGGCACCTATACACCTAATTGGAGACCCCATCCCCAGAGATCCGGTGGAAGGGGAGGCCTGGCCTTGGATACCCGGCGGGAGGGGAGGCCCTGGGGATCCGACGGGAGACCTGTCCCTGGAGACTCAGCGCTGGAGGTAGCCCCCCCATCTCTCTCTCTGTCCCTCTCTCTCTGTCTGTCCATATCTCTCTCTGTCTCTCTCTGTCTGTCTGTCTGTCTCTGTCTCTCTCTCTCTGTCTGTCCCTCTCTCTCTGTCTGTCTCTATCTCTCTGTCTGTCCCTCTCTCTCTCTCTCTCTGTTTGTCCCTCTCTCTCTCTGTCTGTCCCTCTCTCTGTCTGTCTCTCTCTGTCTGTCTCTCTCTGTCTCTCTCTCTGTCTGTCTCTCTCTGTCTGTCTGTCTCTCTCTGTCTCTCTCTCTCTGTCTGTCTCTCTCTCTCTGTCTCTCTCTCTCTGTCTGTCTCTCTCTCTGTCTCTCTCTCTATGTCTGTCTCTCTCTCCCTGTCTGTCTCTCTCTCTCTCTGTCTCTTTCTCTCTCTCTGTCTGTCCCTCTCTCTCTCTCTGTCCCTCACTCTTTCCCTCTCTCCGCCTGTCCATCTCTCTCTTTCCCTCTCTCCGCCTGTCCATCTCTCTCTTTCCCTATCTATGTCTCCCCCATCTCTCTCTTTCCCTCTCTCTGCCTGTCTATCTCTCTCTTTCCCTCTCTCTTTCCCTCTCTCAGTCTCCCCCCTCTCTCCGTCTCCCCCATCTCTCTCTCTTTCCCTCTCTCCGCCTGTCTATCTCTCTCTTTCCCTCTCTCTTTCCCTCTCTTCGTCTCCCCCCTCTCTCTCTTTCCCTCTCTCCGTCTCCCCCCTCTCTCCGTCTCCCCCATCTCTCTCTCTTTCCCTCTCTCCGCCTGTCTATCTCTCTCTTTCCCTCTCTCTTTCCCTCTCTTCGTCTCCCCCCTCTCTCTCTTTCCCTCTCTCCGTCTCCCCCCTCTCTCCGTCTCCCCCATCTCTCTCTCTTTCCCTCTCTCCGCCTGTCTATCTCTCTCTTTCCCTCTCTCTTTCCCTCTCTCTCCCCTCTCTCTCTTTCCCTCTCTCCGTCTCCCCCCTCTCTCTCTTTTCCTCTCTTCATCTCCCCCTCTCTCTCTTTCCCTCTCTCCGTCTCCCCCCTCTCTCTCTTTCCCTCTCTCCGTCTCCCCTTCTCCCTCTCTCTTTCATTCTCTCCGTCTCCCCCCTCTCTCTTTCCCTCTCTCCGTCTCCCCTTCTCCCTCTTTCCGTCTCCCCTTCTCCCTCTCTTTCTGTCTCCCCTTCCGTCACGCTCCCCTGTGTCTTTACCCTCCCCCTCTCTTCTTTCTTTTTCTCAGTTTTTTTTTTCTTGCCCCCTCTTTCTCACTCCCCCTCCTTCTCCATGCCCCTAGTCTCTTTTTCCTTATGTCTCTCCTCCCCACCTTTCCCTCTCTCTATCCCCCATCAAACTGGCACTACCCCTTTTCTCTTCCTGACACCTTCTCTCTCTCCCTGGGCAGAATGTAATGCCGCTCAAATTCGTTTGTACACACGGGGTGATTCTTCCAAGCGATTTTGACTACATTGTCAAAATCGCTTGGAAGGTTTGCCTGAATCGCCACATGTGTACACAATGGGTGATAGTGATGTGCGGCCCAGCAGCATCGCTATTGCTTGGCCAAATAGTCAGTGCAGGCAAGGATATTTTTGCTATACTGTGTATTTGGCCGTGGCTCCCGGGGCTGGCAGGATGTAGTTAGCCGTCTCTCTGATGGCTTAACTACATCTTGGTGCACACAGGGCTTAGCCGAAATCGCCAAAATGGAGTCCTGTGTGATTACGGCACTATAGTGATATTTATAATAGGGAGGGCCCCATTCAACATTTTGCTATGGGGCCCACAGAGTGCTAGTTACGCCTCTGTACACAGGTAACCAATGGAGGGACTGGCAGAGCGGATCAGCAGACGATGAGCGTCTTGCTAGGAAGATCAGCCTAGCAGCAGCATTTTGAATGGATTGCAGTGGTGAGAGTCTGTTCTTGGGAAGACCAGTTAGGAGACTATTGCAATAATCAATGCGGGATATATTGAGTGCATGGATAAGAGATTAAGTAATGTCTTGTGTGAGATAGGGTCGTATTTTGGATATGTTTTTTAAGATGCATGTAACAAGATTTTGAGACAGATTGAATGTGGGGAACAAAAGACAGTTCAGTGTCAAGGATGACACATAGGCAACAAGCTTGTGGGGTAGGGTTGATTGTCGAGTTGTCAACAGTGATGGAGATCTGAGGATGGTAACTGTTTGTGGCTGGTAGGAATATAAGTAATTCCGTTTTGGAAATATTGAGTTTGAGGTGGTGAGAAGACATCCAAGATGAGATGGCAGAGCAGCATTCGGAGACTCGGGCCAAAACCACTGGTGATAACTCTGGGGTTGATAGATTGATTTGAGTATCATCCGCAAATAAATTATACTGAAATCCAAAAGAGCTGATGTGTTTTCCAAGAGATGAGGTATAGATTGAGAAAAGCAGAGGCCATTCGACTGAGCCTTGCAGAACTCCATCTGACAGAGGATAGTAAAGAGGAGGTAGAGTCAGAGACTCAAACACTGAAAGATCGATCAGATAGGTAAGATGTGAATCAGGAAAGGGCTGTATTATTAATACCTAAGGAGTGCAGTGTTTGTATGAGAAGAGTATGATCAACAGTGTCAAACACAGCAGAAAGATCTAGAAGAATACATAGTGAGTAATGGTCTTTAGACTTGGCAGTTAGCAGATCATTCACCACTTTCGTCAGTGCTGTCTCAGTGGAGTGCTGGGAACGAAAGCCAGACTGAAGCTGTGAAACAAGGTGTGATAGTTAAGAAAGTGTGTGAGGCAAGAGTAGATAAGTCTCTCCAGTTGCTTGGAGAGGCATGGGAGCTGAAAGATAGGACGGTAGTTAGAGAGAGAGTTAGGGTCAGAATTGTGTTTTTTTCAGAATGGGAGTAATCACTGTATGTTTGAGAAGAGAAGGAAAAGTACAAGTAGCATGAGAGAGAGGTTACAGATTTTAGTTAAGGTTGGGACAAGCACATGAGAGAGCGTTTTAATGACTTGTGCAGGTATAGGATCAAGAGGAGAGGTAGTAGAGTAGGAGGATAGAAGTAGTGTGTGAAGAAGAGTAGAATAGTGTGTTAAAATTACACAAGTGTTTATCTGAAAATGTCCTATTGGGTTTAGCATGAATAATTAATAATACTGAAATTCACTTGGTGTGGGTTCATAATCAGTTATCTACTGCCATCATGTGGCTATATGGTGTTAGTTCTTTTTTACAATTGGTTTCCAAACTTTATTTGGTTATTACTGGCTATGAAGAGACCTATCCAAATGGGACCATCTGTCAAAGGTCCCCTCACATACTAGTCCTCAACCGGTTGCCTACCTGAAGTGGAGATGGGCAGGGTTCACGTGCCCCGCCAACAGGAAACTGGGATGCTCACACGTCCCAGTCAGATTGTGCACCGGTTCGCCAGTGGGGGTGGTCTGACAAGCCCCAGTACTGAATGAGCGGCGCTACACCTGTATGCTTAATTTCCCTTTACTGTATCCAACAGCAGCCATCTGAACAGGAGCACTACAAAAAATGAGCTACTGATTCTGTACAAGCAATTAGGTAACAAACTGTAACACATACGTGTAGGAATAATCCATTGTCATTTTGTATAAGGTCCTATTTTACGAAGAATGATTTATTGTCATATTATCCATAGGGGTCCTCATGATGCCTCTTCCACTGTAAACACAATTATAACATAATCAGCTTAATAAATCTAAAAGGATCAGTGTAAATACCATATATATATATATATATATATATATATATATATATATATATATATATATATATATATACTGTATATATATATATATATATATATATATATATATATATATATATATATATATATATATATATATATATATATAATATACCACCACACTCGCCATTCCTACAAATGAGATGAAAACAATACTCACCATTCCCAGGTTGGGGTGTAGTGGTGCTCATAGATACAAGATACATAGATACATATGCAGGGGCTCAACACTCACCATAATAAACTAACTCACTTTGTTTAATATAGAAATAATCAAATGAATAATAGGGTTTTAGTTTATGAATTGATCAATGCATTTGAGCTTGCAGCCCATCGCCAAGGGACCCCATTTCACACACTAACAACTGGTCTTTTAAGAACCTGGCAACTACTGACACATCATAGCTAAAATGAACATGTGCTTATTTCTGATTTAGAGCTCACCTTCCCAGTACCTTATGGCTTTTAAAGGTGAGACCATCCCCAACACAACTCATGAATTAGTATTAAAGGGGAAGCTGTCACAGGTTTCGGATAAATGAGCTCATCTAGGGTGCATGAGAAAGCTATGATCACAGAATGGTTAATTAAAAATGAACCCACGTATATACAGTACATACAGGATACCACTGCACTCGCCAGTGTGTATCAGAAAACCTGTGATTTTCCAGTCATCCACACATGCCTAGAAAAATGAAACCCTTATGTGGCATCCAAGTGAGAAAAAAAAAACCCTATGTGCATATAGGGCATTTCCACATCATGACGTTCTGAATCCCACACAGAAGTACAACTAATATAGCATATTGACCACCAGTTGGCCACAAGGTTGCCATACATAGTATCATACGTATTAGAATCACATTTTAATTCTCTTCACAAAGTGTTGCAATTTGTATAATTTTACATTTGGGCTGATAGTGTAAAGGTGGGTACGCCCACATGGCACTGGCCCAGTGTTGGAATACGACATAGGGGGGGGGGGGGGGTATAGTGGTAGGGACCCATTTTAGAGGCTTGGCTAACCATTAGTGAGTGTGTGGTCTGCATTTTAGCAGCTCCCCAGCCACCCTGCAGCCCAGCACACAGCAGCATGTGAAGAGTTAAGAAGACCCTTCTTCCGACCTTGCTCCTCCTCTGTCCACCCCTTCTCCTCCCTTGAGATGTCAGGAGGTCCCTTAGCCCACTTGATTTTAGACCTATCCCAGATAGCGGGGCAGAGATAGCTGGTAAGGAGCGATTTAATGTTACTAGTTGTAGGTATTTTGGTTGTCTGTATTTTGACCGTCGGGATTTTGACTGCATCCCGCAGTATCATCTAAAATCTGGGTAAATTTATTGTTCATCCATTCATTCGCATTTGAGTAGTTTAAATGCGCATATCATAAATGGACTTTCTCTTTTCTACCAACAAGCTCTCCCCAATTATTTTCCTAGGGACTTGATAAAAAAGCATATAGTGCAATAATGCTATATAAAAGGAAATAACATTTATTAGATACACTCACACGGGATTGGTAAAAACAAGCATTGAACCCCTCAGGGTAAAAGGATCCGTGTACTGTGCTGAATATCACCTCCCTCCGAATAACCAACCAGCGGACGTCTAACAGGAATACAGCGATTCTGGACAGCCTCAGAACAGGATCCGTTCGGTGGTGCTCACTTTGCTCTAGCGCGCTTTCGGGCAAATGGTGCCCTTCCTCAGAAGCTTAGCCATTTTGATATGCGCATTTAAACTACTTAAATGTGAGTGAATGGATGAACAATAAATGTACCCAAATTTTAGATGATGCTGCACTATGGTGTTCTTTTTTGTTTGAGTTTCTCTTTAGATTAGAAGAAACATCAGCTTATGAACCTTGTTTGTATTTACTGTGTAAGTGTGAATTCACGACTTCCGGGTGCGGCATGGAGGAGTGAACAGCGTCTCCTCAGAGCTCCGTCGCGAACCCAGCTCCGCTCAACAGACACCCTGACGACTGCACCCAGATCCCGCTCCCGCTCTCCCCGGCGACTGGGGGAAGACATGGACCGGGGTTTAGAGCCACAGCTGACCCAAAAGCAGGCACTTAATCCTCAGCCACAGCGCCAAGAGAAACGGCGCGTGGAACAAAACATGGCGCCGGCTGCAGACACCGCCCCAGGGACGCCAGCATCAAAGAAGCTGACGACTGATACCTCAATCAAACACCCAGGTACCCCTGATATTATGGGCAAAGCGGGCACAGCACTATGCACACAAGATGACCTAATAGCAGCCATACAAGCCTCTATGGCTCCCTTACTCCAAAAGGCAGTATCCGACATTACTGAACAAATAGATCGCCTCTCTGAGAGGCTTACAGAGGCAGAGGAGCAAATCAATGTCAATATGGATGACATACAAGCTTTGCAAAAGTCAGTTAAATCTTTAAAGCAAGATAATAAACAGATGGCTGACAGAATTGAAAATATAGAAAATAGAACAAGGAGGAATAATCTAAGAGTTACTGGCATCCCAGAGACTATTAAGACCCCACAGCTGGAACATTTTTTTCGCACCACCCTGCTGCATTTATTAAAACTGGACTCTTTATCCACTGAAATAGTGGTGGAAAGGATCCACAGACTGGGTAATAATACTCCACAGAATGCTGAGAGACCGAGAGTGGTAATTTTAAAAATATTAAATTACCTACACAAACAAGCAGTTTGGTCGGCATCAAGGAAGATTAACCCTTTAAAATGGGAAGGCCACACCATTAGAATCTTTCAAGATTTCTCCACAGAAGTTTCTAAAGCCAGACGTTCCTTCTCAGCCATTTGCTCAGACATGGTTAAAGCGGAATGTAAATTTTATATGATATTCCCAGCTCGCCTTAGGATCTTGACGGAGAATGGACATCATGATTTTGTCGACGCCAAGGCAGCGGAGACTTTTCTTCTTAAACACCGCCTAATAACACGCCACCATGACATTTCCGACCCACCAGGTAGCAAGGTGGGATGAACTATCACTGCCACTTGCTATGTTTATAAAGGAGAAAAGATGTAAAGCTGCAGAAACACATCAGGAAGTTAAGGTCCAAGTGTTTAGTGCTTTATGACTGTTCTATTTGAGTTCAGGGTTAAATAATTTGTTTATTTATTATACTTTATTCAGGAGCTGGCAAAGCGACATAGCCTTGCCGTGTTGTTTAGATTTTGGTAATTACAAGTAAGGAATTGTTTTATTCCCTTTGAGTGCAAAGTTTTGCACTTTTTGGGACTTTACGGAAGTCCAAGTAGGGTTTGATATTTAGCTGTAAGAAGTTTGTTTCCTCCTTGCCTCTGTTCTTTTCCCTCTTTCTTTTTCTATCCACCGTCCGAGTCTATGTCTTTGTGCCTATGTTGTAAGTGTCTCCCTTTTGTATCCCCCCCTCCCATTTCCCTGAGGAATGTAGTGAATATAAAACACAAGATGTAAAACATGTCAGTGAGTATAGGATCACTCAATATACGTGGCATTCATACGCCAGCTAAGAGGCGTAAACTATTGACATATCTTAATAAGCAAGCTATTGACCTGATATGTTTGCAAGAAACACATTTGCTACCAGATGAGGTCAAAAAATTGAACATGTTGAACTGGATAGTGTTAGGTTCCTCCTCCTATAACTCTAAATCATGCGGAGTTGTAATACTAGCTAAACGATCTTTAGGGGTTAAAATTATAACGACAACTGAAGACCCTAAGGGAAGATATATAATAATTAAAATAGATATAAATGGTGATATTTTCAATATATGTAGTATTTATGCCCCAACCCAATATAACAAAAAGTTCTTTATTGATTTATTGGCGGTGTTACACTTATTGGACCCCTCTACATTAATACTCTGCGGAGATTTTAACTTATTAACATCGCAAATCCTAGATAGATCCCCCCCACCGAAACACCCAGTAAAGCTACCAAAGATAGGAATGAATCATTTAACTAAGACTCTTAATTTGATAGACACATGGCGGTCTATTCATCCCATAGATAAAGAATTCACATGTGTCTCACTCACCCATTCCACCTGGTCAAGAATAGACTATATTTTGGTTGCCGAGCCTTTGTTCCCTAATATAAAAATAGCTAAAATTAACCCACCAGTGCTATCAGACCATGGACTGATATTAATAACTTTAGACCTTCCAAATTCAAATCCTATTAATCCCACATGGAGATTTCCTTCACATCTCACGCAGACTCAAGGTTTAAAAGAAAAGTTGGGGCTCACATGGCGTGAGTATTCAAGGGACAATGCACATGTTCAGGAAACAGACCCTGTAAATTTTTGGCAGGCAGCAAAAGCGGTAATCAGGGGAGAGCTAATTGCATATGTATCTAAAGTGAGAAAACAACAAAAATCCAAATATTTAGAACTACAGAGGAATCTCACGGAAGCATTCCAAACATTTAAACAAAACCCTACTCAACCCTCTAAACAAACGTATCAATCTGCCAAACTACTTTTTGAGGAATATCTAGGAGTACAAGGAGACAAATACCTTTTCAATATCCAATCAAAATTCTATAGGTTCGGAAATAAAGTGGGATCTTTATTGACTAATTTGTTAAGAGGCTCGAGACAAAAAACTGTAGTTCATCCACTGCTGAGAGATGACGGCTCAATCTCCAACGGTAATGAACAGATAGCTGAAGTTCTTCGCGATTATTATGTTGGGTTGTACTCAGTTCCCGGGCCCTCTCCGACCGAATCGATACCCCCTACTTCTCCAGATACACCCACCCTTACACAAACACCTGAAATTTACTGGTATTCGTTGCCTTTTCCCCAAGTTCCAGAACAACTATGTTCATCACTAGTAGCGCCGATAAGTGCCGAGGAGGTGGAATGGGCCATTAAACAATTGAAGCTGGCCAAAGCCCCAGGCCCAGATGGGTACTCAAATGAGTTCTATAAATTAATGGAACCACATGTTATTACCCCTCTGGTAGAATGCTTCAACCATATTTTAAAATCTGGCGCTCTTCCTCTGTACTTTTCGGATGCTATAATAAAGGTACTTCCTAAAGCGGGAAGAGACTTAGGTGTTGCGGGGTCTTATCGGCCAATCTCTCTGCTAAATGTTGACTATAAATTATTTACTAAAATTTTGGCGGAGAGATTGAAGACGATATTACCAGCAATAATTTATAAAGACCAGACGGGCTTTATAGCAGGTCGCCATTCAGTTACAAATGTTCGTAGAGTAATAGCAGCGATACAACAGTCGGGGGCCATTTCGGTTTCAAAGGATGACCCGCATATGGTACTTACAGTTGATGCTGAAAAGGCCTTCGACTTAGTTTTATGGCCACATCTGTTTAGGACTCTAGAACATTTTGGATTCCCCATACAATTCATCTCTATAATTAGAACCATCTACACAGCTCCTAAATCAGCAATATCTTGTAATGGGCTCCTCTCACAATACTTCCAACTAGGTAGGGGCACTCGTCAGGGGTGTCCCCTATCACCATTATTATTCGCAATTAGGACTTCTCCCCTTATACATGGAATAAAAATACATTCACATGAGCTAAAAGTGGCCTTATTCGCAGATGACACCCTAATATTTATATCCAAACCGACTCATTCTATCCCTGCTCTGATTAATCTTATCGATTCGTTTGGAAAGGTCTCGGGATACAGGGTCAACCTTTCAAAGTCGGAAATAATGCTCTTGGGGGGAGTGCAGCCGTCGTCTCTAAAGCATATTGATATCCCATTTTCTTTTACCAAAAGCCACTTCAAATATCTAGGAGTTCAAATTCCTGCAGATTTGTCTAAATTGTACTCCTTAAATTTCTCACAAACTATATCCAATATATCAACGAAACTAACTGCATGGATGGAACTCCCAGTTTCACTATTAGGCCGTCTTGCAATTATAAACTCAATAGCATTTCCAAAAAATTTTTACATTATGCAAATGCTTCCAATAACCCTGACCCCATCGGATATTATCCGACTAGAAGCAATTTTTTCTAAATTTATTTGGAAAGGGAAACGCCCTAGAATCGCCAAAATAAAGATGCAAACCCCTCGAACGCAGGGAGGATTTGGGCTCCCAGATTTAAAATCTTACACCATGGCGGTTTTCTATAGATACATATCCGATTGGATCCTAGGTAAGCATACTTATACCGACCCTGATCTTGACAGTGCAGTACTATATCCCTATGCTCCGGGAGCACTTCTGCAATCAAAACCTTCTGCCATTCCGATGAACATTAAATCAAACCTGTTGTTCCGAGATACTCACGCCATGTGGGTAGCAATGAATAAATGCTTTAATAGAAACCCTAGTATCACCCAATACATTTCGCTTTGGGGAAATCCAAACTTTACACCTTCCATATCAAACCCAGTCTGCAGAGAATGGAGGGGTAAGGGATTGGATACTTCCAATAAGGTTTTCGACCCAGGAGGAAATATCTATACTTTTTCATATTTGTCTCAAAAATATAACCTGCCTCAAACTCATATATTTTTCTACTATCAGGTCCGTCATTTTCTTACATCCTTAAAAATTCCCAAATTAATCTCATCAGGACTTATTACCCCATCCCAGATTACTTCTTTAGACCTGCTTTTTCAATACTTAATAAATAAAAAATATAAAATTAAACTTCTTTATACACTTATTATGAAACAAAAATCTTTTTGCACGCCACAGTGGCAACTACTGCTGGATAAATGGTCAGGTGATATTCCGCAAGTAACCCAACTAGATGATATAATTGGTTTACATATGGTATCTTTAAAAGCATTAAGGTCGGTATATTTGCAAGAGGTCTACCTCCGCACTGTTCACAGGGCTTATATAACCCCGCATAGAAGGAAATACATGGTACAAGATGAAACAGGAAAATGTCTTAAATGTGGCTATGGGGTTGCAGACTTCGCACATTGTATGTGGACCTGTTATAAAATACGCAGATATTGGTGGAAAGTGTTAAATTTTCTTTTTGAAATATTCCAAGTTCGACTCACCATGGAACCAATAGCTCTGATGGGCCTTTCGTTTAAATCATGGCCAATGGAAAATATAAAAGGAACATCTCTATCACTCTTGATCGTAATACTAGCAGTTGCAAAAAAGTGTATTTTAATCAAATGGACTAAAAGAGCTGCTCCACAACTGGCAGATCTCAAGCAAAAGCTCACACAGATTTTATATTTCGACAGAAAGTATGCGAAAATGGATACGCCCAATGGAACTCAAAAATTTTTACAAGGGAAATGTTGATTGTGACTTTGTTTGTTTGCAAATGTATATAGGTATGCTTATGGTACGACTAACATATAATTATATGCCTCTCTTTCTTTCTTTCAAATAAGATGCTAGTATCGGGTTGAATGCTGATGAGCTCCCCTCTCCCTCGCCGAGATAACAGCCATTCTCTTTCTTAGGTGTATATTAACACAATGAAGAAGTTAATGGTAGATTAGCACTTAAGTGGGGAGAGCTGAGCCCACCGGCAAGATAACCTTAACAGAAAGACATCTACAGAATGATGCTCACTACTCCTACCATTCCTCACTCCCCCACCCCTCCTCCTCCCCCATCCTCCCCCATCAATATGCATGTTGTCCTAAGTCTTAGTGTCATTGTCATTGTTTGTTGTCTTATTCGTATCTTTATCCCCCCCCCCTCTATCTTTCTTTAGTAAAATATAAGGATTTATATTGTTACATGTGAATGGAATGATATTGACTCATATCACATAATTATTCCCATGTTTAGTTTACCGGGTGGTAAAACACCATATACGTGTGATGGTGGAACAATCACATGTGACACATATAGAATAAGAAAACCACTCAATTTATCTATTTCTGTTTATTGTAACACTTTGTCAGTAACTACTATTTGTGGATTTTCTCAGTGAATTGTTTGCACAATCCTTTAATAAAAATTATTAAAAAAAAAAAAAGTGTGAATTCACACATATGTTGTGCTTACTCGCCAGTGGGTGTACAAAAATCTTTGTTACTAAGGGCCTTATTCTGGTTCACTCCTTCACGCAAATTCAGGCAAAGTTTTTGTCCTTGAAAAAGCTGCAGGAGCAGCGAAACGCGTTGGTCATCGGTACACTTGGATTGCTGCTACCTCACACCCCATCCAAAGTGTGTCCGCATGTGTTGGGAGAATGAGTAGTGTTGGGAGAACGAGTGGTGCTACAAACAACTCTAAGCACACAGCCCCTGACTGCAGGATCGCTTGAAAGGCACCTACAAACTTTGTGGAGGAACGCCACCTCTCTAACTTGCCTGTACCAAGATCCACCAGTCTCAAGCCCCATCTTGTGGAGGAAACGCCATCATCACCATTTGGTTGGAAAGAAGTACGTTGGAGGGCTACCAAATACTCCCAACACACACCCACCACAGGATTCTAAATATCCTTTTGGGCCCAAAATAGGATTCGGACACACCTGAATGTAAGGTGACTACAACACTAATATGTGCACAAATGAATGCAGCAACCGTTTTTTGTTTTTTTTTTTTCGTTTTTTTTTTACATTTTTTTCTGTTTATTATTTTACATAAACACATACTGTAATATACATGTCTTTTTAAGTCATAATCATATTTTTTAAAAATGTCTATATGAAATACAGTAAATGTCATTATTTTTAAATTAATTGCACACCTGAGTATATGTTTAGCGCAACTTCCTTTTGTGTTTTCTTTTAATGTGTAAGGGAGTGACATCCCTTGTTTTTGTTGCAGCTTGACGAAGCGGTCTTATACAGGCGCCCCTTTTTAGATACCCTGGTATCTGTTACTTCCTTTTACTACTAGACGTGCCCTGATTTGTATTAATTTATAAGAACAGACGCTGTGAGTGACGCTGGCATTTTTAGCGGATATTTTGAGGATCGCTGACAGCAATGTTGGCACTCAGAGGGTTCATGCATTTCCCCTGCACAATAATTCCAATAGGTGCACCCTTGCACCTAAGCAGAACATATTGCACTGCAGAGGCTGCAAATGCAGGATTTTCTTTTTTTTTTTTTTTTTTGCATTTTGTATCTGATGTAGGAATACATTTAATATGATGGGAATTCTATTGCAGAAGGGATGTTGCCCATAGCAACCAATTAAATTCTACTTCTATTTTTATTTAGCACCTTTACACCTTATCCAGGACCTACTGTAGCTGTAAAGTCTCTCAGTGACCAATGCAAACGTGAGTATCCCAGTAACGGTGAGCTTTAGGTATACACATTCAGGGTTACATTTACTAACGCTTCTATAAAGAAAAAGAGGTGATGTTGCCCTTAGCAACCAATCAGATTCTGTCAATCATTTTCTAGGATGTAATAGATAAATTATAGACATAATCTGATTGTTGCTATGGGCAACATCACCTCTTAATTTTTAGATGCCTCTGTATATTTACCCCTCAGTCTCTGCTGTTGTGGAAATGTAACACACAGGGGGACATTTACTAAGATGAGATGTTGCTATGGGCAACCAGTCAGATTCTACTTCCTATTTATTCAGCACCTTCTAGAAGATATTAGATGGTATCTGATTGGTTGCCCATAGCAACATCCCATGTGATATAGAACGCCCATCTTAGCAAACTTGCCCCACAGTAACTTTACCAATGTACTGTAGAACACTGAATTGACACCCGGTGGTTGATTTATTGGAATGGGATAATTGGATAGACGGTATATGTCAATAAGCATTATGTCGACACCACTAGGTTGACATGCACAAAGGTCGACATGACTGAATGTCGACGTGGTTTAGGTCGACAGGTTATTCGGTTTACACAAGCATTATGTTGACATGGGGAAGGTCGACAGTCAAAAGGTCGACATGGGGTTTTTCACCTTTTTTTGTCCCAAATTTCAACACAGTCGTCATGGACACTGAAACGTAGCACCATGTCCCCTCGCATGCTCCTTCCCCATGTCAACCTAATGCTTGTGTTGACCTAATGACCCTGTCAAACCTAACCCATGTCAGCCTTCAGTTACAGTATATCGACCTTCATACTTGTCGACCTTCAGTCATGTCGAACTTCATGCATGCCGACCTACTGGTGTCGATCTAATGCTTGTGACCGTATCCTGATTTATTAAAGCTTCTAAAACAGACCAGTGATCCTAGTAACTCAGATTCTGAATGCAATATAGAAATAATGAACACAACCTGATTGGTTGTTACAGATAACACCATAGGTTGCTTGTCTTAAAAGATTTGGAACCCACCCCCTAGAGTCTCACCATTTGAATACGCCATGCTATTAATGAACTACAGCTACACAAACAGCTAGTAATTTCCATGCATGAAAACAGAAGCATAATACAGGGTTGCCGACCCTCCCGGAATTCCCGGGAGTCTCCCGAAAATCGGGTCCCCCTCCCGGCCCCCCGGAAGGGTGGGTAACCCTCCCGGAATCTGGGGGACCCCCCTGAGCCCCCCGAATCGCGGCATGTAAATGCCGCAATCCGTGGGTCTCAGAGGAGGGGGCGGAGCTAAAATGGCACAATCGTGTCATTTTAGCCCCGCCCCCTCCATGGAGATCAGTCATTTCTTCTATTTCCCGAAATGGGACCGGGGCTTAATGACGTCACAGTCAAGCCCCGCCCCCCGATCGGGTAAGGAAAGTCTCCTCCCGGAGAGGAGCATTTAAAAGTCGGCAACCCTGGCATAATAGTACCTCATGTATCACAGGGTGCGTCCATCTGAATCAGAGCTCCCTGCTGCTGACCTTTCTCCTGACTATAGATGAGGCCACCTGCAGTATATATTAGGACCCACCTGTATAACCCATACTAATGTTCGGTACTTATGTAGTATCTGGGCTGCCGATTTTTTGATTGTATGCCTTAAGTTAAGGCATACAATCAGATGCGATGCGATGCGATATCGCATCGCATCGCATACGACCATGCGATGCGATGCGATGCGATGACCCGATTTTTCCATAGGATTCAATGTTAAAATGGACTGAGTCCATTTTAACATGGAATTCAATGGGAAAAGGGGTCCTTTTCATACCCCTACTATCCAAGTGGGCATGGAGTTGGATATAAACCTGTGGCGAGCGTAGCGAGCCACCGAGCCCGAAGCGTGGCGAGCGAAGCGAGCCCCGCGAGGGGACGGTATTCTGTGTCCCCTCGCGGGGCTCGCTACGCTCGCCACGCTTCGGGCTCGGTGGCTCGCTACGCTCGCCACAGGTTTATATCCAACTCCATGCCCACTTGGATAGTAGGGGTATGAAAAGGACCCCTTTTCCCATTGAATTCCATGTTAAAATGGACTCAGTCCATTTTAACATTGAATCCTATGGAAAAATCGGGTCCATCGCATCGCATCGCATCGCATGCGATATGGTCGGGTGCGATGCGATGCGATGGACCCGATTTCAAAATCGGCAGCCCAGTTACTACATAAGTACCTAATGTTCTTACCTCTCTATCTCCTCACAATCCTTGTAACTTTTATAGCTCTGTTTTCTCCAAAACTTCAGTGATCATAATTGTGTGGTACAGACGGGAGATTCTGTTCTAAGATTTAAATGACGGTTCCAACCATGGGAATTATTATCTATCAAAGAAACAGCTACTGTTGTTCTTACATATTATATCTGTAGATTTGTATCTGGACAGATAGCAGCAGACAGTGAATGAACTTGCTGACCTAAAGTGGCCCACACACGGGGAGATGAGGGAAGATGAGCAATCTGAGTGATGCTAGATCCCCTACACACGGGGATATGAGGGGAGATGAGCAATCTGAGTGATGCTAGATCCCCTACACACAGGGAGATGAGGGGAGATGAGCGTTCTGAGTGATGCTAGATCCCCTACACACAGGGAGATGAGGGGAGATGAGCAATCTGAGTGATGCTAGATCCCCTACACACGGGGAGATGAGCAATGTGAGTGATGCTATATCCCCTACACACGGAGAGATGAGGGAAGATGAGCAATCTCAGTGATGCTAGGTCTCCTACACATGGGGAGATGAGGGGAGATGAGCAATCTGAGTGATGCTAGATCCCCTACACACAGGGAGATGAGAGAAGATAAGCAATCTGAGTGATGCTAGGTCTCCTACACATGGGGAGATGAGGGGAGATGAGCAATCTGAGTGATGCTAGATCCCATACACACAGGGAGATGAGTGGAGATGAGCAATCTGAGTGATGCTAGATCCCCTACACACGGGGAGATGAGTGGAGATGAGTGTTCTGAGTGATGCTAGATCCCCTACACATGGGGAGATGAGGGAAGATGAGCAATCTGAGTATTGCTAGATCTCCTACACATGGGGAGATAAGGGGAGATGAGCAATCTGAGTGATTCTAGATCCCCTACACTCAGAAGGATGAGGGGAGATGAGGGGAGATGAGCAATCTGAGTGATTCTAGATCCCCTACACACGGGGAGATGAGGGGAGATGAGCAATCTGAGTGATTCTAGATCCCCTACACACGGGGAGATGAGGGGAGATAAGCAATCTTAGTGATGCTAGATCCCCTACACACAGGCATATGAGGGAAGATGAGCAATCTGAGTGTTGCTAGATCCCCTACACACAGGGAGATGAGGGAAGATGAGCAATCTGAGTGATGCTAGATCCCCTACACACAGGCATATGAGGGAAGATGAGCAATCTGAGTGATGCTAGATCCCCTACACACGGGGAGATGAGCAATCTGAGTGATTCTAGATCCCCTACACACGGGGAGATGAGGGGAGATGAGCAATCTGAGTGATGCTAGATCCCCTACACACGGGGAGATGAGGGGAGATGAGCAATCTGAGTGATGCTAGATCCCCTACACACAGGCATATTAGGGAAGATGAGCAATCTGAGTGATGCTAGATCCCCTACACACAGGGAGATGAGGGGAGATGAGCAATCTGAGTGATGCTAGATCTCTTACACACGGGCATATGAGGGAAGATGAGCAATCTGAGTGATGCTTGATCCCCTACACACGGGGAGATAAGGGGAGATGAGCAATCTGAGTGATGCTAGATCCCCTACACACAGAGCGATGTAGGGTGGGGATCACTAGGACCTGTACTGCGAGGGTGGGGATCACTAGGACCTGTACTGCTAATAATTCACTATATGCTAGGCTGCAGAGCCGGCCCTAGCCTAAATGACGCCCTAGGCAAGATTTTGGCTGGTGCCCCCTAGCACCGCCACTAGTTCCGCCTCTGACCCTGCTCCCCTTTCCCAGCACCATCAACCCTCATCATAGCAGACATCATTTTGGTGCTCCTACCTGCAATATTTAAATAGAAACAGTGCACACATTCAGTGCACAGCCCAAACAAGGGTGTGTTCTTGCTGGGAAGGGGCATGGCCACCCAATAGTACCCCCAATTCAAATTATGCCACACAGTAGTGCAACTTTATTCACATTATATCATGCAATGGTGTCCCTTATTCACGTTACATCACACAGTAGTATCGCTTTACCTTATGTACATTACTCCTCACATTATTCACATTATACCCTTAGAAAAAAATCCTGAGAAAATATTGTATTTTAAGCACCTCCATGGCCACACTGCAACCCAGCACAAAGCAGTGTGTGCTGGGCAGAGGAGAAGAGCTGCTTTCAATGAATACACTATTTCATATGCAGTTACAGCCTCACTCACACACAGAATATAGGCATGCTGCATATCATTTTAATCAGCAGTAGCTGCTGATGCCCCTAGGCATTCCAAATGCCCTAGGCAATTGCCTAGTTTGCCTATGCCTAAGTCCGGCTCTGCTAGGCTGTGAGGCCTTCTGGCTGTGTAGTCTTCTAGATGTGTAGTATTCTAGTGTAAAGTATGCAGACTATAGTAATATAACATCGGAGATATACAGGAGATGAACAGGAGGGAAACAGGAGGACAAAGAACACTTCATCTTCCATCTGCAACCCCAGCAATCAACATACTGCAGTGATTTAACTGACTCAACATCACCTACAGTCTGAACAACCTGGACACTGATCTCCACACTGAATTAATTGCTGTCACACACTGCTTCTCTCTCCCTTATACATTACCTATACTTCCTGTAGACTCTCCACGCTTCCAGTATATCACCTTCTCACCACTCATTCTAGGCCACTCCAACCTCATTCTATATCACTACTCTGAACAACTTTACACAGAAATATGGCTCCTCGATCCAGTCCCATGCCAGTCCTCACTGTCAGTCTCACCCCCTCTCAACTTCCACACCTCTCACACGCACCCACAACCCACACAACCTAATTACTATCTCACCTGTCCCCTCCCTTCCTTTCTCCTGTGCTCTCTGGAATGCTAGATCAGTCTGGAACAAGCTCCCAACTATCCACGACCTCTTTATCTCCCACTTTTTTAACCTTCTCGCCATCACTGAAACCTGGCTCTCCTCCTCTGACACTACCTCCCCTGCTGCCCTCTCTTATGGAGGCCTCTCCTTCACACACTCGGTCAGACCTGATGGCCGCCAGGGTGGAGGAGTGGGCATCCTCCTCTCCCCCAACTTCACCTTCCGCGCCATCCCACCTGAGCCCTCCCTCACATTCTCCACCTTTGAGGTACACACTATCCGCCTCTTCTACCCTATTCACCTCCTTGTGGCTGTAATCTACCGCCCCCCTGGCCCCTGCTCCCCTTTCCTTGATAACTTTGCTGCGTGGCTTCCACA
Organism: Crinia signifera; assembly: GCF_055691185.1. Classification (NCBI taxonomy): domain Eukaryota; kingdom Metazoa; phylum Chordata; class Amphibia; order Anura; family Myobatrachidae; genus Crinia; species Crinia signifera. The sequence goes on from NC_139226.1 coordinate 22,270,925, forward strand.
CTTTCTTGCCTCTGACCACCCCTCTATCATCCTCGGTGACTTTAACATTCCTATTGACATCAATAATGCTGCCTCCTCTAATCTGCTTGACCTTACCACCTCCTTTGGACTTTCTCAATGGACCTCCACCCACACTCATAATCTTGGACACTCCCTTGACCTAGTCTTCACCCACCATTGTAATCTCTCTGATTTCTCTAATTCTTCCTTCCCACTCTCAGACCACAATCTGCTCTCTTTCACCCTCTCATCCTCCCCTCTCCCCTCATTGCCCAGACCCACAGTCACCAGATGTAACCTCGGGTCTCTTGACCCTACTGTCCTGTCTTCCCTGTAGACTTTCCTCTCTCCTCTTTCAACCATGACTTGCCCCAACCAGGCTGCCTCTTTCTATTACTCTTCTCTCACCTCTGCTCTTGACTCTGTAGCCCCCCTCCACACTGTCCCCCTCAGACGCTCTAAACCCCAACCCTGGCACAACAAAATAACACGATTCTTGCAAAAATGTGGACGCTCTGCTGAACGCCTCTGGAGGAAATCTCACTCTCTGGCAGACTTCCTCCATTTCAAGTTTATTCTCTCCTCCTACAGCGCTGCTCTCTCCTCTGCCAAACAATCTTTCTTCAAATCTCTCATCTCTTCCCATTCCTCCAATCCCCGACGTCTCTTTGAAACTTTCAACACTCTACTTCGCCCTGCACCACCTCTCCTCCCTTCATCCCTCACTGCCACTGACTTTGCCTCCTTCTTCCTCTCTAAAATTGAGATAATCCGACATGATATCTCCTCCCATACCCCCTCTGCTGCCCACCCACCCCAATTATCCTCCCCTCCCAACTACCCCACTCTGTCATCCTTCTGCCCTACTACAGCTGAGGAAGTCCGCTCCCTCATCTCATCCTCTCCCCCCTCTACCTGTCCCTTGGACCCTCTTCCTTCCTGTCTCCTCAGTTCCCTCTCCCCACTGGCTGCTCCCACCTTGCTCACCTCTTTAACCTATCTCTTTCTACTGGCATCTTTCCCTCACCCTTCAAACATGCTCTGGTCTCACCTATTCTTAAAAAAACAAACCTGGACCCTTTATCTCCCGCAAGCTACCGCCCTATCTCTCTTCTCCCATTTGCCTCTAAAATACTAGAACGGCTGGTTTACAGGCGTCTCACCAGCTACTTGTCTGACCACTCCATCCTTGATCCCCTTCAATCTGGCTTTCGCCCACTTCATTCCACTGAGACTGCCCTAGTGAAAGTCACCAATGACCTGCTGTCAGCCAAATCCAAGGGTCACTGCTCCCTGCTTATCCTTTTGGACCTATCTGCTGCCTTTGACACTGTAGATCACCCTCTCCTCCTCCACACACTCCAAAACATTGGCCTCTCTGGCACAGTCTTCAACTGGTTTTCCTCTTACCTCTCCAACCGTTCCTTCTCAGTCCCTGTCTCTGGCTCTACCTCACCACCTTCTATCCTTCCTGTCGGGGTCCCTCAGGGTTCCGTCCTTGGCCCCCTTCTGTTCTCTCTGTACACCTCCTCTCTGGGTGCACTCATTAACTCCTTTGGCCTCCAATATCACCTCTATGCGGATGACACCCAAATCTACCTCTCCTCTCCTGATCTGTCCCCCACTGTTTTCTCTCAGGTTTCCAACTGCCTCTCTGCCATCTCCACCTGGATGTCTGAGCGATTTCTGAAGCTGAATATGGACAAAACCAAACTCATTATCTTTCCCCCACCCAGAGCTATGCCCCCTACTAATATCTCTATCACTGTTAACAACACCATCATCTCCCCCGTTCCCCAACTCCGCTGCCTGGGTGTCACTCTTGACTCCTCCCTCTCCTTTGCACCCCACATCCAAGCCCTGGCCCATTCTTGCCGGTTCCAGTTATGCAACATTGCTCACATCAGGCCCTTTCTCTCACAGAGTGCTACTAAGCTGATCATCCACTCATTGGTCATCTCACGGCTCGACTACTGCAATGTTCTCCTCAACGGCCTCGCTCAATCCCAACTGGCTCCTCTCCAATCTGTCCTCAATGCTGCAGCCAGGCTTATCTTCCTCTCCCGCCGCTCTAATTCTGCCACTCCCCTTTAACAAAATCTGCACTGGCTTCCATTCCCCTACAGAGTCCTCTTCAAACACCTCACACTCACATACAGGGCCATCTCTAATTCCATTGCTCCATATATCTCTAACCTCATCTCCATTCATACACCCTCCCGCCCTCTACGGTCGTCTCTCTTCCACCCTGATCACTGCTTCCCATGCTAGAGTACAGGACTTTGCCCATGCTGCACCCCTTCAGTGGAACGCACTCCCTCGCTCCATTAGACTCTCCCCGACCTTGCAAAGCTTCAAACGGGCACTGAAAACTCACCTATTCATCAAATCATACCCTTCCGCTGCATAAACTAGCTGGTTCTCCGACCCTTGCCTGTTTACATCCGGCTATCTAACCACCACCCACTTGCTTGCACCTCTTGTAATCTGTCTGTCTCCCCTTCCTACTAGATTGTAAGCTCCTCTGAGTAGGGCCCTCTTCCCTCCTGTTGTCAAAGCCCTCTTCTCTTCACATGTCACTCACAGCCCTCCTATACTCAAACACTCAGTGACCATCTTTGTCTGCATACTCATCTCCATCATTGGCATCAAGCCTCTAGTTGTATGTTGATTGAGTCCTCACTACTTATATCCAAGCTGTAATGTGTATTGAACTGTGGCGCTCTTTATTTGTACTGTATTCTTGTTATTTATTCAATGTTATGCCAAGCTTTGTCTCCCTGTATTGTTCCTTTGTACGGCGCTGCGAAACACTTGTGGCGCCTTATAAATAAAATTCTAATAGTAATAATAGGGGAATATTCTAGTCAGATCACTTAGAAAATGCCCAGGAATCACTTTGGCCCTTATTCTGATTCGGTCGGTACGGCCCGCGTGCGGCCGTACCGCCGATGTTTGGACTCTGCACATGCGCAGAGGTCAATCTGCGCATGTGCAGCCCCCTTCGCCGCAGACGTATTTCGTCCGCCGCAAAGGGGGCGTATAGGGGCGTGAGAGGCTTCATGCCCTCATTTCCCTATGTGTACGCCCCGCGTTTCATGGGCGTTCCCATGCAAACGCGGGGCGTATGCATGGTAATGAGGGCATGACGCCCTCATTACCATGACATGGGGGCGGAAAGCTGACGTCGCCGGATGTCAGCTTTCAGCCCCCATACAAGCTACCACACGGACGATTGTCCGTGTGGTCTTAGCTTGCGGGAGCTGCCGCGGCGTGCGGGCCTGCCTTCGATGGTCGACGACCATCGAATGCAGGGGGCAGCTCCCACCATGGTGGAGGCGTAGCCTCCACCATTTTAATGCGGATCGCCAGCCGTCCATGTACGGACGGCCGTGGCGATCCGTCTGGTGGGCGGCCCTTGGTTTGTGCGGTCGGAGCCCCGTGTGCGGCTCTGACCGCACCAACCAGAATAAGGGCCTTTGTGTGTAGGCCCCTTTACTTGGGGTGGTACAGATGGTGTAATGGTTAGCATTACTGCCTCACAGCACTGAGGTCATGGGTTCTGTTCCCACCATGGCTCTAACTGTGCAGAGTTTGTATATTCTCCGAGTTCTTGTGTGGGTTTCCACCAGCTACTCCAATTTCCTCCCACAATCCAAAAATATACTGGTAGACTAATTGGCTCCCAAAATTTTAACTCTAGAATGTTTGTGTGCACGTGTACATGTGGTACGGAACATAGATTGTAAGCTCCACTGGGGCAGGGACTGATGTAAATGTTCAACTACAGTACTCTGCGGAATATGTGTGCGTTATATAAATAAATAAATAAATTAGTTCATAGACCCCTATAGCCTATTCAGTCATATATAATGGATGATCATCGATAGCTACAACAATCGATGGTTATCCAAGTAATATTTTACTACTATCGATGGCAGGGTGCAAAATTGCCATCAATGCCAACCATCAATGGCGTCTGCACCAATGCTCATCCCTACTCTGCAACAGGCAAAAACCTTTACTACCTCTCATGCCCACACTCCTCTATCACTGCCCTGCCTCCTGTTCTCCTGCCCCGTAACTTCCGCCAGTGGGGACCCACTCACCCTGTGTTGCCCACATTCCCCTATCATGCTTTACCACCCAGCCTCCTGCTCTCATGCACCCTAACTCCCACCCATTAGGAGGAGACACTGACTCAGGGGCACCGTCCTGTACACCTATCATGCCTCATAGCCCAGCCTCCTGCTCTCATGCACCCTAACTACCACCCAGTAGGAGGAGACACTGACTCAGGGCCACCGTCCTGTACTCCTGTGCTGCCACGCGGGACCCTCACCCACTGGCAGAAGCTGCAATACAGGGCATCTTTCATACAATTCTAACCATATTTCTCACAATACAAACGTTCACAAATTAAGGGGCTGGCTGGGCATGTCCAGAACTTGTGATTATCAACAGTAGCCAGGGTGTCTAGTAACAATGTAATAATGTCCCGCATTCATTGTTCTGAGACTGTGCCTATATAAATACACAAACTGAACCTTGTGGTTCCTCACAGTACACTATTTGATATTCCAATTTGCTGCTATCTCAATAGGAACATTGAGACAAAAACTCTACGCGGCTTGTTGATATTATTTGTATCCGCACGATCAGCAATTACAAGGCCGGAAAACCTCATGATTTTTTATTGTAACTGATGGTACAACTTCTTCTGTGGATTAGAGTTGCACCTAGTGGACATCTCAGTAGGCTACCCCTTGAGTGTGGCATTCGGCCCTAAATTCTGTTCTCGATAGTGGACCTATGCTGTGACTTCATCTTTGTGAGCATCTCAGTAGGATAGTGTGCTTCTCAGCCATTGGGCTTCCTACTGAGATACTGTAAATTACAACATGGATTGCCTTGTTAGACACTGATGAGTGCTAATGTTATTTTGTGTAAAATTTTCTTGCAACAGATGTGTCACAGCGGGGAGATTTGATGGTGTTGTATGGTGCTCTGGAACTGCAGACTGGCCAGAAGCTGAAGTTTTAAAGCGAGCAGGTTTAATAAAGGATTTTATCATAAATGGAAAACAAACAGGGAATACTCAAATACTTCTTTGAGGCAGTGAAGCAAGACCTTGCATAAACAATTTTGGGTGATGACTTTAGGGAAGCTGCGGATGAGAGGGGCTTGAGGATGATGATGCATGAAGTAGAGGGTTAGAGTTGATATCCAGAAGAAGAATGTTTATGGTGGCGAGATAATTGGATCCAATAATGATGTCACGGAGAAGACTGTAAATTCCTGGAGCGGATCAGGAACCGGGAGCAGGGCCGGAAGGTACTGCAAAGGTCCAATGAGAACCCATGACAGGACCAGAGAAAGCAGACTGGGTTAGGCTGTGAGCCACAAGGGATATGAGTCCTGATAGAGATGACAGGCAGGTAGAGCTGAGTGTAGCAACTGGCACTAGAAAAGTCAGAAGTCTTCCCAAAGAACTGCATGGCTCAAAAGATGCTTTGTACTGACCCAGATCAGCCCTAAGGGTGGCTGCCATTGGCTGCCAGGGCAGAGAGGCAGGAAAAACTCTGACCTGGCCCAATCACTCATTTGCCCACAACCAAGATGGCAGTGCCGGCCTCCCAATGCCACCTAGTGTTATGCTTGCAGCTAGACTCTGGGGAACAATTACAGGGAACGGGGAATTGGAGGTCAGGCGTGAGCCTGTGGCCGGGACCGCCGGTTAGGACGGCCACGGCGAAACCTACGCTGACTCTGTTGAGTACCCCGGGCAGATGACAAACCCCTGCAGGTACTAGGCTTCACCTGTGGCCGCCGCGTTCGAAGGAGCGAGTTAGGCCCGCTCCAACCCCGATGCAGCTAGGTCTATGAGGGGACAAGGGGTAAGCAATCGTCAGGGGTAACTCAAAAGGAAGAACCTAACTACCGGGCCTGACTGTAACGAAACCCCTGTCTGCCGGCACCGGGCCAAATCCGGGAATGTGACCCAGTCACAGGCACAAGTGACAAGAGACGGGGAATCTCCACTCAGAAACACAATAACCAGAAGACTGGCAGTGAATCCCCAAAACAAGGACTGGGACAGGAGATGGGAAAGCCCTGCCTATCCAAAATAAAACTACAGGCAAGGACGGGAGTGGGAGTAAACAATGAATAAAGAGGTGTGGGCCAGGCCCCACGGAGGGACAAGGTCCTGAAACACCCACAAAATCACAGACAAACGGCGGGACAGCCTAAAGGGCAAAAAGAGCTAGGCAGCTCCAAAGAAAGGAAGGAACCAGGCTCCACAGGAGCACTTACGCGACCACAAGGCAGATCACCAGGGTGACTGGGCTGGGAAACAGGAGCCGAATGGAGAGGTTCCAAATCCCCCCAGCAGGCATGCAGGAGCTCGAGCTGGACGACCAGGGACTGGTAAGGAGCTGGAGGCAGGGACTGCACCAGGGCCCGGGGGACAGCTTGAGAAGCTATAACCGGCGTCTGTGCCCAGCAGACGCCGGCTTATATTTGAAGTTCGCGCCGCCTAGCTGACGTCAGCTGGCGACGCGGGGAGCCGCCGGGCGGAAGTTCGGGGTCGTTGCCTAGCAACGCCCCGACGCCCGAGTTCAGGACGAGGCGTGAGACGCTGGCGGGGACCACCCCCAGCGCTCTCATGCCCTGTGACGTCTGCCGGCTGTCCGGGCGCAGGAGATCCCGGACAGCGGCGTTTAACAGTACCCCCCCCTTGAGGAAGGGTCAACAACCCCTTACCACCAGGTTTATCCGGAAATTCTCGAAAAAAAATTTTTTTAAGGCTGGGCGCATGAAGGTCCTTATCAGGAACCCATGACCTCTCCTCAGGACCAAAGCCCCTCCAATGCACAAGAAACTGCAATAAACCTCTAGTAAACTTGGAATCCAGAATTTTCTCTACGTGAAACTCCTGTTGTCCCCGTACCATTACTGGGGAAGACCCGGCGTTACTCCTGCGATGAAACTTCTGAGAAAAGAACACAGGCTTGAGGAGGGAGGCATGAAAGGTATTGGCGATCCTGAGGGACTTTGGTAGAGACAAGCGAAATGCTACCGGATTCACCCTTTTAATGATCTGAAAAGGACCAATAAATCGAGGTCCTAGCCTGGCTGAAGGTTGATGGAGTTTGATATTACGGGTCGAAAGCCAGACCCAATCACCGACCTTAAAGCGACAAGGACGCCTAGACTTGTCAACAGACGCCTTCTCTCTCAATGCAGCCTCCTTAAGAGCAATGTGAATACTCCTCCAGATGACTCTGAGTCGAGAGGCCGAAGACGACGAGGCCGACCCAGAAGCTTCAGGTCCCAAGGAGTTGGCTCGCGGATGGAACCCATACACTGCAAAGAACGGAGAGGTCCTAGATGCTGAATGATGTGCGTTGTTATACGCAAATTCAGCAAGCGGTAAAAAGCTTGCCCAATCATTTTGCAATTTGGACACAAAGCATCTCAAGTATTGTTTGAGGGATTGGTTCAACCGCTCTGTTTGTCCGTTGGACTGTGGGTGAAAAGCCGATGTCAAACTGGTCTTGATTTTTAATGCAGAACAGAACAGTCTCCAAAACTGTGCCACAAATTGCGGCCCGCGATCAGACACGATATCTGTGGGTAAACCATGCAATCTAAAAATGTGTTGCAAAAACAGAGCAACCAACTCTTTGGCCGAAGGTAATTGTCTCAAGGCCACAAAGTGCGCCATTTTCGAAAACCTGTCGATCACGACCCAAACCACTTGACAGTGAGTGGATACAGGTAATCCTACAATAAAATCCATGGCCAAGTGTGACCAGGGTCTGACAGGAATTGACAGGGGAATCAACTCTCCCATGGGTCGAGACCTAGGAACCTTATGCTGTGCGCAACCATGACAGGATAAAACAAATTCCCTGGTATCACGTGACATGCCAGGCCACCAAACAACACGAGAAAGCAGTTTCAACGTTTTGAAGACTCCTGGATGGCCAGCCAGTTTGGAATCATGAAACTCCGATAGGACTTTACGTCTAAGAGACGGGGGAACATACAACTTGTTGGTGGGGGTTTGAGCCGGAGCCTGACTCTGAGCTTGGCGGATGAGGGCTTCTAAGGTCTGCTGGGCTCCTGCATGAATGCAAGATGCAGGCAAAATGGGACTCTTGCTGATCTTGTCGTCGTGTCGGGGAAGAAAACACCGAGACAGCGCGTCGGCTCTGACGTTTTTTGAGCCTGGTCTATAAGATATGGAGAAATTAAAGCGCATGAAAAACAATGCCCACCGAGCCTGCCGGGCGTTGAGCCTCTTAGCTGTTTCGATGTATTGCAGATTCTTGTGGTCAGTGAGGACAAGAATCTGATGAACCGCTCCCTCCAACCAATGACGCCACTCATCAAAAGCCCATTTGATGGCGAGCAACTCTCTATTTCCAACATCATAGTTGGCCTCTGCCGGGGAAAACTTTCGAGACATATATGCACAGGGATGCAAGTCCAACGACTCTGGATCCCTTTGAGACAAAACTGCTCCTGCCCCTACTTCGGAAGCATCCACCTCCACAATAAAGGGAAGGTCAGGATTAGGATGTTTAAGAACAGGAGCTGAGACAAAGGCTTGTTTCAAAGATTCAAAGGCCTGTTCTACCTGAGGGGACCACTGTGACGGATTGGCCCCTTTCTTGGTTAACGCCACCAACGGAGCAACAATAGAGGAAAAAGAGTGAATAAATCGCCTATAATAGTTGGCAAATCCCAGAAAGCGTTGGATTGCCTTCAAACTGGTAGGACGGGCCCAGTCTACCACAGCTTGAAGTTTCTTTGGGTCCATTTGGAACCCCTGAGAAGAAATAATGTAACCCAAAAAAGAAACCTCTGTAACTTCGAACTCACATTTTTCCAGTTTGGCAAATAATTGATTCTCCCTCAATTTTTGCAGGACTTGACGCACCTGAATTCTGTGAGACTGTAAATCTTGTGAAAAAATCAAGATGTCATCTAAATAGACGACTACAAACTGCCCTAAAAAATCACGAAGGACATCGTTGATAAAGTCCTGAAACACAGCGGGGGCATTTGAGAGACCAAAAGGCATCACCAGGTACTCATAATGCCCCGTCTGAGTACTAAACGCCGTCTTCCATTCATCGCCTTCTTTGACTCTAATGAGATTATAGGCGCCTCTGAGGTCGATCTTGGAAAATATCGTTGCGGATCGTAATTGGTCAAAAAGTACCGCAATTAATGGAAGAGGATAGGTGTTTTTCACAGTGATTTTGTTTAGGGCCCGAAAATCAATACAAGGCCTTAAGGAACCATCCTTCTTGGCCACAAAAAAAAACCCCGCGCTGAGGGGGGACTTAGACGGGCGGATGAACCCTTTTTTTAGACTCTCCTGTACATAATCATCCATCGCCTTAGTCTCCGGAATGGATAAGGCGTACAATCTACCCTTGGGTAAGGTAGCGTTGGGGACCAATTTGATGGCGCAATCATATGGGCGATGGGGCGGAAGTCTGTCCGCCTTCCCCTTAGAAAACACATCCTCAAAGTCTTGATAAGGAGGAGGTATCTCGGAGAGGGAGACAGACGCCACCAAGGCCGAGGTTTTAAGACAATGCTGAATACAGAAGGGACTCCAACGAGCAATCTGCGCCGAACTCCAGTCAATAATGGGATTATGTTTGACTAACCAAGGATATCCCAATACTATGGGAACAAGAGGACATGAGGTTAACAAAAAGGAAATCTCCTCCGTATGAAACAAACCGATAGTCATCAAAACTGAAGGGGTTTGAAAAGAAATTGCCCCATTGGACAAGATATTCCCATCCAAACCCCGAAGAGTAACAAGACCTTGGAGTTTCAGATGAGGAATACCCAATGTCTGGGCTAAGGTGATATCCAGGAAATTCCCGGCCGCACCACTATCTATGAATGCTGTACCGGAAAAGTTATTTTCCTGAAAACAAACACCACATGGAACTAATAAAGAATCGTGAGAGGAAAACAATTGCAGGCCTAAGTGAACCCTCTCCTCGTTCACTTGGCCAAGGCTTTTACTGGCCTGTTGGGACAATTTTTAAGGATATGCCCTTTGTTCCCACAGTATAAACAAAGGCCCGAACTGAACCTACGGGCTCTCTCCTCCGGAGATATGCGAGTCGCCCCAATCTGCATGGGCTCATCGATCTCCTCAGGAACTAAAGGAACGTAGGGAAGTGACCGTGCTTGTATACCCCGCTCAGATCTCCGTTCACGGAGACGGCGGTCAATCTTTATGGCCAGTTCCATTAATTTATCCAGAGAACTGGGTGCAGGGTACTGGATTAAACTGTCCTTGATGATATCGGACAAACCACAGCGGAACTGACTCCGTAAGGCAGGGTCATTCCATCCACAATCATTTGACCACCGGCGGAATTCGGTACAATAGGCCTCTGCGGGGTCTTTCCCTTGTTTAAGGGCTCGGAGATGAGTCTCCGCGGAGGCCTCTCTATCAGGGTCGTCATACAACAAGCCTAGCGAAGTGAAGAAGCTATCAACCGAAGATAAGGCCGGACTGTCAGAAGGTAGCCCGAATGCCCAAGTCTGAGGGTCCCCCTGTAATAAAGACATCACCATGCCTACTCGTTGGGACTCAGAACCGGATGACCGGGGACGGAGCCGGAAATACAACTTGCAACTTTCCCTAAAGTTGAAAAACGCCCTCCGATCCCCAGAGAATCGGTCGGGCAAATTCACCTTAGGTTCCGACACCCCTGGATCTGGAGGACGCATCCTCTGTTCTTGGGAGGCTACCTTTAAAGACAGATCCCGGACCATTTGGGTTAGCCCCTGGAGTTGATCCGAGAAAGTCTGAGGAGTAGGATTCATTAAACAAAAAATGGCAAGAAACACACACAAAAGAATTTGTTATATAAATCCCCTTTATATAACCTGTATGGCCGGTTATAATGTTATGCTTGCAGCTAGACTCTGGGGAACAATTACAGGGAACGGGGAATTGGAGGTCAGGCGTGAGCCTGTGGCCGGGACCGCCGGTTAGGACGGCCACGGCGAAACCTACGCTGACTCTGTTGAGTACCCCGGGCAGATGACAAACCCCTGCAGGTACTAGGCTTCACCTGTGGCCGCCGCGTTCGAAGGAGCGAGTTAGGCCCGCTCCAACCCCGATGCAGCTAGGTCTATGAGGGGACAAGGGGTAAGCAATCGTCAGGGGTAACTCAAAAGGAAGAACCTAACTACCGGGCCTGACTGTAACGAAACCCCTGTCTGCCGGCACCGGGCCAAATCCGGGAATGTGACCCAGTCACAGGCACAAGTGACAAGAGACGGGGAATCTCCACTCAGAAACACAATAACCAAAAGACTGGCAGTGAATCCCCAAAACAAGGACTGGGACAGGAGATGGGAAAGCCCTGCCTATCCAAAATAAAACTACAGGCAAGGACGGGAGTGGGAGTAAACAATGAATAAAGAGGTGTGGGCCAGGCCCCACGGAGGGACAAGGTCCTGAAACACCCACAAAATCACAGACAAACGGCGGGACAGCCTAAAGGGCAAAAAGAGCTAGGCAGCTCCAAAGAAAGGAAGGAACCAGGCTCCACAGGAGCACTTACGCGACCACAAGGCAGATCACCAGGGTGACTGGGCTGGGAAACAGGAGCCGAATGGAGAGGTTCCAAATCCCCCCAGCAGGCATGCAGGAGCTCGAGCTGGACGACCAGGGACTGGTAAGGAGCTGGAGGCAGGGACTGCACCAGGGACCGGGGGACAGCTTGAGAAGCTATAACCGGCGTCTGTGCCCAGCAGACGCCGGCTTATATTTGAAGTTCGCGCCGCCTAGCTGACGTCAGCTGGCGACGCGGGGAGCCGCCGGGCGGAAGTTCGGGGTCGTTGCCTAGCAACGCCCCGACGCCCGAGTTCAGGACGAGGCGTGAGACGCTGGCGGGGACCACCCCCAGCGCTCTCATGCCCTGTGACGTCTGCCGGCTGTCCGGGCGCAGGAGATCCCGGACAGCGGCGTTTAACACCTAGTGCTGTCAATCACCCTTCTGTGTGACTTGGCATAACCTCCTGCTGCACACACCCAATGACCCCATTGCCCCCCCACCTGCCTCTGGGAACTCAAGGGAAACATGACAGCCGGCAGTGGGCACGGACGGGTGAGTAGCATGCCCGCTGTGACCCTCCACAGCTGCATGTGACAAGATGATCATTTGACTCTGTATCATAATTTGGCCAATATAGACCTGCAAAAGCATTGTTATCTAGGGTTGTCCATCAAACATCAACGGTGACAAACCATTGATGGTTAACCATCAATAGTAGACAGTTTTGCCATTAATGGTGCACAGCCCCTTGCTGTTTTATTATTTAATTCGTGCCAGGACACAGAGATACCTCCTCTACCAATGATACTTGTGATGCTCAAACCCCACCTCTAAACCATCTATGTCCCCCTGTCATTGGTTTTATACCATCAAGGTTAACCAGCAATTATACCATCAATGATGGCCATCCCTACTTTGATGTTCTCCAGATGATTGTGCATATTTGGGATTTTTGGCCCACCCTGGAATGGAAACTAGAACAGGCAGCGACCACTTCCTGAAGTGATGAGATATTGAAGAGACTGGCCAAGAGTTTACAACCAGTCATCTGGCACTGCGTTACACTTACCTGCTAAAGTATGTGAGAAACATTGATGCAAACAAGTTAGACCACGGATGGCTACACCGATGATGTCATTCACGGTTGGTACAATGGAATGCAGTTTCAGTTGTGAGTGAGGAACAGCCTCTGCTTATTGGTAACTGTGGGGTAGATGTATGAAACAGTGATAAGGGAGGAGAAGTGATAAAGTGCCTGGTACTTTATCACCGACCAATCACATTTGCACAGACGGCAAATACGCCTTGATGTTCTATGATTTGCGGTGGGATCTGCAAGTGGATAGCGATCTGTGGTACATTCGCAAATTTGCACAGGGCGACTTCTGCATTAGGCCCAAAGAACTGCACATCAGTGCAGTAACCAGGCAACCATTATTTGCTTCCAATATACAGTACAATTAATTTTAGTACATTTCGATATTGATAGAAATTAGGATCACATTACAGAAATATGTTAATACATCTACTTTATTGGATGTTTTCTCCATTTTATAAGCTTAGGTTTTATTTTCTTAATACTTTTTTAAATACTTTGTTTAATAGCAATATTAGAGGGACATACTGTGGTAATACATAAAACGCAATACATAATTATAAGCACACTGTATATTTCTCTTAAAATGTACACATTAGTTAGCATTGCATACAATCAGTCATACTTGCCAACATTTAATGTCTCCTATCCAGGAGACTTTCAGTTGCCATTAGGGGAGTGAGGGCAGAACCCTACATCATTAAGCTCCACCCCATTGAATAAAAAATCTGCAATTCATGGATGTACGTGGAGGGGGCAGGGCTACAATGTTGCAAGTTGATCCCTCCCCCCTGCGAACAGAAAGATTTGGCTTAAAGTCTAGATTCAGTGGCATTTTTTAGAGAGGAGGAGGCCCTTGTCCGGCCTCATCCGTCTTGTCCCTCTCCTTTCTGACATAAGAAGCACTAAAGTGCTCAGATCCTACTACACATGTACAGATCTCTTGAAAAATGGTGTGGCAGATATTTTTCCAGTGATTTCCGCAACCTGCACAGATTGCCAGATTTCTGCAGTGCTGCTGCCTTTGTTGCTGGACATCGGAGGGTAAGTATTTAAAAAATAGGTGCAGTCTCTGCGGTTATAAGTATGCCTTTGTCTAGAGTCTTGTGGGTTATAGGACTGCTGTCATAAGCATGTGATATGGCACAACAAGGGAAGGAGCAAGGTCCAGACATGGGAGTTCTGCTCCACTTCGCTCACCACCTGGTTGCTAAAGCCAATAGATGGTGGATAGTGACCAACCTTGCTACACTCCCTGGCATCATGTGTCACCTGGTTGACCATCTGAGGTCCTTCAGCCCAATAGGATCTAGCACCTACCATGAAAATATTAAAGAATACAAAATGATTTTGGGGGTATTTATCAAAGTTAAGAGAGAGAGAGAGACTGTGAGAGATAAAGTACCAACCGATCAGCTCAAGTCATTTTCCAAAAACAAAGTAGACGGCGCTAAGAGACACTATAGACACATAGTTTTTGGTAAAAATCAAAATACAAATTTATTTATACAAATATCACAATGATTAATCAAATTTAAAAATAAGAACACCGGCCGGTGAGATATATATAATAAAAAACTTAGTATTGCACATGTAGCAAATAGTGCACATTCAAAGCATCTTTATCCTTGGTGTGCTGTGTAATTTTTTGCGCAAAGAAATATGCAATACTTGATAGCTGTCCATGCTGTGGCCAGCCGTAAATTAAAGGACATATAATTTGCAAACTTTGGAATGGGTTAGGCATGCATGGGGATAATTTTCAGTAGAGCAGAGATTAGTAGCAGTCTAGGTACAAGACAATGTTAGTCTATGGGTGAAAGCTCAAATTCACTCCCAGCATACACTCTCCAATGCACGGCAAAGTGCTAGTTTCCAGCCAGACTTTTCTTGTTAATACTCAGTCATTGAGCCATATAGAAGCTTACAGATGTTAGATAGCTTTAGGGATAGATGCAAAGAAGTTATACTTATGCTCTGTTTTTGTAATCCACGGTGGGGAGTTGATTCTGTTGCCCACACCTGGAGCGGGTTCCCGGCTGTTGAGCTTGTCAGCCTTATCTCGAACGCGCAGCTCCGGCTTCCGGGTCTCCCAGCGGTGTTTCAGAGTGCAAAACAACAAGTGAGGATCTCCTTGATGACGCGTTTCCCCGCCTCTTAGAGTGTCAGCGGCTTCATCAGATGAAGCTGCTGACTTTGTATCTATTTGTTATCTTTTTCAAGAGGGGTTGAGTATCCCCCCTAGACGGCAGCAGGGACAAAAGTAATTTCCAGCGCTCTGCTATCTTTTTCCTTTATTTTCCAAAAACACCTTGTGACATGGCATTATAGTCACTCTAAGTTACAGATGGAGCGCGCTCCATCTAGCGGGGGTCTGTCAGTCGGATCGCCAACCACCAGCCCCGCCAACCGCCAGAAGGGGATGCACGCACGAGACACATGCGTCCTCACAATGGAGCTCCCCGCCACCTCACTGCAGGTCCCCACCAAACGCCCCCACCTCCCCGCTCCCCCCCTAACCCTGCCTGTCTCCCTGAAGCAGAAATGGCCAAGGTTCGCGTCCCCTGCTGCCTGGAAACTGAGATGCACATGCGTGTGGGACACTAGCGTTTACCATTCAGATGGAGTGCCATCCCCCAGTGGCAGCATTCTGGTGAGCCCCGGCGCTGAACGAGAGGCGCTCCATGTGTAAAGTCGACCACCCTTATTCAAAGCTGCCTAGTTAGACACCTAAAGATAGTCCAACACACCTAGATCAACTGTTACGGAAGTTAGACACCAGCGTTAAAGCAATGGGAGCGTGGTCAATGGTCACACAGTAGACATGAGTTTTTCACTTTTTTTTGGTGCTAAATGTCACAGTGGTCCAATTGATACTGTGTATGTGCACAGTGTCCCCTTGCTGCACTCGCTATGCTTCAGACATGGTGCCTCGCTACTCTCAGCACACTACTATAATCTCATTTTATGTCAACTTGTCAACCTGTGACCTTCAGCACCCCAAAAAACCTTTAAAAACTCATATCGACATGTGACCGCTGACCACGCTCACGTCACTCTAACGCTGGCATCTAATTTCTGCTAATGTTGATCTAGACGTGGTCGACTATCTTTAGGCATCTAACTAGAGTCTTTAGACTAAGCTTGGTTGATCTAGGCATCATAGATCCATCGACCATATACGGTATGTCATAGCCAAGGATGCAGTGGCTGGGACTTCTCCTTCCTACAGATGGAGCAGGGCTTATTATTGCTGGCGGAGCGCCAGGACCGTGTCCCTGGCGATCCGCCAGCAATCTGGCGCTCTGGCTGAATGAGACGCTCGTGCGTCTCCCACGCACGAGCGTCTCAATAGCCGGGCGGCGAGGCGGCGCGGCGGGTGCAGTCCTGCCCGTCTCCAGCTTCAGGGAGACGGGCAGGGCTGCGGGGGGCTGCGGGGGGGCGGTGTGGACCGGCGGGGACCCGGGGAAGCCGGCGGGGACCCGGGCAAAAGCTCCGTCGGAACGGGACGCGCGTGCACCTCGTGCACGCGCGTCCCCTTCCGACATACAGATGGCGCGGGGCGGGGGATGGCGGGTGGCGAGTCCTCCGCCATCCCCAGCAAAGACAAGCCCTGCGCTATCTGTATATATCCCACACCTAGACTCCTGTGTAACTGGCCAATGGGAGTCTAGGGGCAGGTTACTGAGGCAGGAGAAGCTGAGAGCTACACCCTGACTGTTGTAGAGATGTAGAGATGCCTGTGATAAACAGCAGCACTGATAATTCCCAGAAGACAGCACACATATGCTGTTAGAGGCAGCATATCACAGTACTGCTGTGATGCTTATGTATCATGACCTATCCTGACCTGCCGTAGCTGCTGGCTTCCCATTCAGAGCTATGGGCAGCATCTTTACGCTACCTCTGTCAGCTCCCCCTGTAAAGTTATTGGTATCAGGATCATCATGCTCTGCTACCTTCGCTGCTGTGCCTCCACTGGTTCCCCCCTGTCAGATTATAGGTAGCGGGAGCCTCGATTCCTGCTCCCCATCCCTCCTGCTATATGTGGTCCGAGCAACAGCTAATGGACATTATATTTATGACTCAAACAGAATCAATCAGAACTGAAGCTTCAGGCCCAAAACAATCCCATGACCAGTGGTGGCTCTAGAGGGGGCTAAAGCCCTGTCCAAAATTCAAATATTGGAGCCCCACCAACTGCCACCCCAAATGCTGCCAGGTATTGCTGGCTGGAACTCACTGGCAACTAGTGCGTTTGAATTATGGGCTAAGCTGAAACACTGCTTCTGGAACAACCACTGCCCATGATGCTCTAATCAATTCCATGCAATCACATTATTCCTGCCCCAAAAACATACATTTTACAGAAGGCAGGTACAACAAAGATCTGTACGACAATAGGACAGCAACAAGTTTGCATCTGGATGATTTCTGCTAAGCAAGGTAGATTTTTTGTGCAGTTATCATCCAGCAGAACATTTTAATGTTCTATATGAGAAAACTATAAAGATGATGAATCCAAAAATGCAGTTGGAGATGTGGTGGGTTGGTCAATGCAATTAACATCAGACTGTTCATTAAAAGCTTTTTCCAACACGGCTGGTATGGACTTTACAACGTTTTTCTTGAAATCATGAGTGAAGAAGGGGTTGATGCAGCTTCTGTAATGATAATATCAATTCGCTGGTATTTTATATTTAGAGTGTGGCACCCCAACCTGGGCCACTTATTCCAGTGGGGACCGTATTAATAAGGTTGCTAAACAACCACGTTTATAACATCGCCCAGACAGCGGGCTTCAAGGGGTTAATACCACGAGGACTGGAGGGCGCGAAGAAGGAATGTCCCCAGGCTGACTGACAGCACTGGAGGATGAATAGGAGGAAGTGAGGAGGGCGGAAGAGTGAGAAGTCAGAGGTCCCAGCAGGAGGAAGCAGCAGCGCGTGTGAGGAGAGGGGGCTGCAGCACGCGTGACGGGAGGACTGACCCGATCTGAGAGGAGAGGAGTCAGGCTGACGGGAGGCCGGTGAGAGACGCCGCATCCGCCGACAGTGACCCATTTGGTGGACAGCGCGGGAGGAGAAGCAGCGGATAGGAGCTGAAGACGCGGGAGTGACAGAGCGCGGCGTGAGAGGAGAGAAGAGGAGCCACAGCTACCCGGGGGAGCAGCAGTGCCCAGATAAACCCCACTGTGCCCAGGCAAAACCCGCTGCATCACCATCCAGGACAATACCCCATGTAATGCCAGTGGCCCTCGCAGAGCCCAGTAAGGGTACTACTCCACCCAGGGGTTTTACCTGTCCGGCATTTCATGTCAAAGACGTTTAGCAGCAGACCGGGAGAAACTACCAGGCCCAACATTTTCCCCTAAAAAGCCCTTGGTATATACCCCAAGTTCTGGGTTTTTTACTTCACCCTACTTCAGGAGTTCCACGTGGGAGTCTACTTTGCTTTATTAGTTATTGAGAGATGCAGCCATTGCCTCTAGTCAGATAGAGACAGCACCATCTTGTGGCTCAAATTGATATTGCCAGGATTCAGTCCTAATTTATTATTAAAAGTCCAACACTTGCCTTTCATGCAAGAATACTACCCCTGAGGGTAGTACAGGTCCTTGTGCACAAGGGGGGGAACTATTACATGAACCGTGGTTGATGGAAGACGTCTTACGGTTATATTGAATGTCCATTCTTGTCTGTATTTATACTTGATGTGTTGCCTTTTGTATATGATAAGCGTATTGCAGTAAGTGGCTAGTGCCACGAATGTCGCAGGCGCTGTCAGGTGAGGGTGTTGTATCCTCAAATGCCTGTACGGCCCGCAGGATCAATCCCCTCACTTTCAGCGGCACAGGGATGCAATGTAAGTTGTACTAGGGTTTATTTGGATCAGTTAGTATCTCGCCAGGCGGGTGTGAAAAAGAGTATAATTAGACAATGTGAATTTATAGTGCTATTCTTTTACAATGTCACTACAGTGTTGCAGCCGTACGTCTATTGCTGTTTGCCATTGTTTGTTACTAAATAAAACTTTAAGGAGCTGCAACTGATCGAGTGCCTTGCTCTGGTTCATACAGAGGTGTAATCTTTCCAGCCGACGCGGTGAAGAACCTGTGCGAAGGGAGGTCTTCTAGCAACAAAAAGGTAACCCTACCGACCCTACACCGTGACCTTCACAATTGGCGTCAGACAGAACAGGATCTGAGTCGGGTTGAGAAGACAACCGAACAGGAAAGATGGAGCAACAACCTGCGCAACAACCTGCGCAACTAGTAGCACCAGGACAAGGTGCAGAGATACCGGCACCAGGGGGTGATCAACAAGAACAAGCCGCCGCTGCACCAACCACCCCAATCACACTCCCGTATTACTTTGGGGCGTCATGGTTGCCTAGCTACAGCAGGGACAAGAAGAAGTCAGAGTAACACTATCGCAGAATTCAAGAGAGGGATAGAATCAACAGGCCTACTGTACACCCTGCAAGAGCAACAGAAGGTCCAGATCCTAATAGGACAACTGACCGGATCCGCCCTCCGTGAAGTGATGTCATGGCCACCCGAACACAAGACGAAGGTGACGCAGATACTAAAGAGGTTGTCCACCATATTCGAGACAAGAAGCCTCCCAGACCTGAAGCTGAAATTGTACGGAAGAAAGCAACGAGCAGGAGAGACCTTACGAAATTATGCTCTCAGCCTACAGGAGATGAGTAGAACAATACAAGCCATCGATCCAGAGGAGATGAGGAATGCCGATGAGACCCTAATAGTACAGTTAATCGAAGGGGCCTGTCGGGAAAGCATACGCGCGCAACTGAGGTTGCTACGAAGACAGATGTCGGGTGCAACTTTCACTGACTTCAAAGAAGCTGCCATTGGGGTGGTCGGCGCGCATGACAAACCAGAAGAAGAATACCCTGAACTACTAGGGTTTCATGAACAACTGTACTCACGGAGAGCCTCCCCTACCAGCCCAGATAGGGCAAAGAAGAACAGGGACACAGCCATACAGGCCGCACAGAGTCTACCGGACGACCAGTTCAAGATTCTGCAGAAACAGATCGAGAACATCACAGTCGGCATGGCAGACATGCAGAGAGAAATGCGCCAGCGACCCAGAGCACCAGCTTATAACGATAGAGAGTCCGGGTGGCGGACTGAACGGCGCAGAGGGGCGGGCAGCCGTTGGGACCCCCCAGAGAAAACACCAACGGAGCACAGACCAATTTGATGGACAAGGGCGCCCCATCTGCAGGCGGTGCCAAGATTTGGGACATGTGGAGCGGAACTGCTACCGGCCGGAGTCTTTAAACTTCAACACCCCAAGGCCAGGGCCCGAACCACGGGGAGAACACCGGAGTAGACCCAGACCCGGAGAAATGGTGGCCCTGATTTGTAGGACAATGCCCGATGATCAAAGTACAGATCAACGGGATAGAGACACCCGCCATGATAGACACCGGTTCACAAATATCCACCATACGACTGACCACCCTTCAAAAACATTGGGGAAAGGAAACGCTACTCGAACCACCCCCCACCTGGTTGCAACTGATTGCGAGCAACAGACTGGAAATCTCCTGTACAGGATACTGGGAGGCCGATCTGAATATTGGGCAGACTGGCTTGGCAAGACAAGGATATCTCATGACCACGAACGGTGAGGGAAAAGTGGCTTCCATTATCCTAGGCATGAACATCCTAAGAAATTGCCCTGAAGAGCTGATTTCGGCACTGAAGCAGGAATTGTTCGCCCAAGACCAGACAGAGAAGCGAACCCTGCAACACACCATCTGCATCCAGAGGAGTCAGGTGGAGAAGAAAGTGTTGGCCACACGGGTACAAGGAACTGTCAAGTGAGTTAATGCCTAAAGGGGATATGGCTTCATTAACCGGAATGACATGAAGGACAATGTCTTTGTCCATCGGACGGCCATAAAGAGAAACCACCCGCAGAAGTTCCTGCACAGTGTCGAAGATGGCGAGACAGTGGAATTTGATGTGGTAGAAGGAGAAAAGGGTACTGAGGCAACAAACGTGGCTGGTCCCGGCGGTGTACCGGTTAAAGGAGCCCAGTTTGGTCCCGACAGGCGTCGGTTCCGCAGGCATTTTTACCGGTGCCGAAGTGGGCGATGCCCTCTCCCGCTTGCCGCTACAACCGTAGGGAGAGGTGGAGGATAGCAGGGAGCAGATAGAGACGCCAACTTTCACCAGTCCAGTACCGGAGCATCCACCCTCAGGGGTGAACATTGCTCCCACCAACAGAGAGGAGAAGCCGGCCGCCGAAAAGGAGAGGACGCCCCTCACCCCTATCATTAACAGTCGTCCAGAGTAAACTCAACACTAAGTGGGAGTCGAACCCCTACGTGGTAGCAGAAGAACCACGGGATACAACAGCAGCCTACCGCGTCACCAAGTGCGCTGGAACCCACTCCCAGGGGACCCCTCGCGACCCGAATCAAACTCCAATATTTTCCAAGTCAAGCAGCAAAGAAAACCTTAAAAATGAAGACCCAGTCGTAAGGTGGTCCCAAGACCAATTGGAGCTGATACTGAATGTTGGATGGTCCGTGCCGCTTCTTCCGAACATAGCCCTTCAGATCAGCCCGAGAACCAGTGCACTTGTTCCTGAACCAACCGAAGTAACGCCTCCCGAGGCCGGAGAAAGGTGTTTGGTCAGGAGCACGCAAGGTGTGCCACCCCTGCGGTACAGACAGTAGGTCCGCCGCGCAGAATGTCCTGCTTAATGTTGTGTACTGTATATATTGTGTTAAGAATTGTAAATGTGTGATTTATACGCGTGGGCCCCTCCACGAGGAACAGTGGACAGTGGCCTTAAATTTCGCCTGAACAATTCGCTCTGCCCAGATCAATACCGAGGACAGGTATTTTTTAAGTGTGGGATATGTGGCACCCCAACCTGGGCCACATATTCCAGTGGGGGCCGTATTAACAGGGTTGCTAAGCAACCACGTTTATAGCACTGCCCAGACAGCGGGCTTCAAGGGGTTAATACCCCGAGGACTGTAGGGCGCGAAGAAGGAACGTCCCCAGGATGACTGACAGCACTGGAGGATGAATAGGAGGAAGTGAGGAGGGCAGAAGAGTGAGAGGTCAGAGGTCCCAGCAGGAGGAAGCGGCAGCGCGTGTGAGGTGAGGGGGCTGCAGCGCGCGTGACGGGAGGACTTACCCGATCTGAGAGAGGAGCCAGGGTGACAGGAGGCCGGAGTGAGACGCCGAATCCGCCGACAATGACATGTTTGGTGGACGGCGCGGGGGGAGAAGCAGCGGCAGGAGCTGAAGACGCGGGAGTGACAGAGCCCAGCATGAGAGGAGAGAAGAGGAGCGACAGCTACCCGGGGAGCAGCAGTGTGACGTAGCGGGACCGGAGAGAGCACCTGAGTGTGGCAACGCTGCAGTAGCAGCGCCCACACTAGTGTGCCCTCCGCCGCCGAAGAGATCCAGTAGCCAGCCGGACAGACACCAGGCAGCAGCATCGTGACGGGCAACACCTGTGCACAAGCTACTGTAGGTGGTCTGGAAAAGGTGACATTTAGTACATCTTGAAAACTGGTTGGCCAGCACTATGTTATATGGATGAGAAAAAATAGAAACACAGTAGGCAGAGCAAACCGCTCAATAACCAGCTGTCATCTGACAGGGATGCGGGACCATTTGTCTACAACAAGAAGATAGACAGCCATTAGGTCGACACCATTAGTTCGACAACTCAATAGGTCAACATGCTTTTAGGTCGACATACCATTAGGTCGACATACCATTAGGTCGACACTACCATTAGGTCGACAGTGTCTAGGTCGACAGTCAAAATGTCGACATTGTTTTTTTCACTGTGTTTTTTTTTTTTTACCCAAATGTCGACACAGTCGACATGGACACAGTTTGAAGTGAACCGCAGCCCCTCGCATCGCTCGTTTCGCTCGCGGGCACGGTGCCTCGCTGCGCTCGGCACACTATTATAATCTTACTCCACGCCCTAGTGGATGGTAGGGCATGAGATACCGCCTGTCGGCGCATGTCGGCTCAAAAAAAAGTAAAAAAAAAACATGTCAACCTTTTGACTGTCGACCTAATGAAAGTGTCGACCTAATGGCAGTGTCAACCTAATGGTATGTCGACCTAATGGTATGTCGACCTAAAAGCATGTCGACCTATTGAGTTGTCGAACTAATGGTGTCAACCTAATGGCTGTCTATCTACTTGTTGTAGCCAAATAGTCCGGATACCATCTGACAGTGGCTGGTCACTTACATATGGACAAGGGCTATTCTAGAATAATCACAAAGCAAACACCTAGTACAGACAGTTGTCTTACTTTTTAGAATGTTTACAGTATCCCACATTACAGCTAAGTTCCATAGCAATTGAGGGCATCTGTTATCTCAAATATTAGAGACAATTTGACCCAAAAAAACAAAACAACTTTCAACTTTGTGTTCAGCAAACCCAAAGATAATTTTTCGGGTCAAAAAGGCTGGGATGTGACTGCAGTTGAAGTGCTCGTGCATATGCCATACATATGCAGATTGCCAATAATCTGCGATTATCGCCAGTCTGCGGGGCTAGCCAGGCCAGATTAAGGCTTGGGAGGGCCCGAGGAACTTAAGACAGGGGGACCCAGGGGAAAGGGGGGGGGGGGGGGTGTATATTATTAGATTGTACATGACTCGTTCCGGGAGGGACAATAATCTCTGTATCTGGACTTCTTTTTCAATCAGTGTCACCTGTGTTGAACTACAGTATGTCATTTGTAATTAAGGAATTTCGCACATATGAAAGCAATCATAAATTAGTGCAGGTAGAGTGGATAGAGTCCCTCCTGGAATGGGTCATGTTGGGAGGTATATATTATGTATATTACATTTAAACTAATAGTTTAATAATGTCTGGGTATTTTGCACAATATACTGTTTATAACTCCACCCAATTGAAAGCCAATTATTTCATAATGTTTTCTTGTTGGGAAACAAAGACAACTTAAACAAACTTAAAATAAAATCTACAATATGACCATCTATCTTGTTACATGCATGAATTAGTAGCAGCCTCTGTGCTACCCAGGGCCGGTGCAAGCCTCCCCGCCGCCCCAGTCAAATCCCCCGCCCGCCGGCCGGCCGCCCGCCGGCCGCCCACTGCTGGGGAGATTTCAGCGGGCAGCGGTACCACAGGGTGGGGGTGCGGGCGACACTGCGGCGTGCGCCAGCAACCCCTGTGTCCAGGGGGGGGGAGAGAGGGAAGCTACGCTACCTTTCTCCCCTGCTCCCAGTCCCCGCTGCTGGGGAGATTTCAGTGGAAGGCAGGCAGCGGACGGCACGAGGCGGGCGGGGGGTGCGGACGATACTGCACCACGGGGTTAGGGTGCGGGCGACACTGCAGCGTGCGCCCGCAGCCACGTGTCCTCCGGGGGGGAGGGAAGCTACGCTTCCTTTCTCACCTGCTCCCAGTCCCAGCGGCGCATCCTAGTTTCTACGGTACGGGTATCTCTATGGTACCTCTCCTCCTCGGCGGCTCAGTACCGCCCTCCAGTGGCCGGCGCCCTAGGCAAATGCCTAGACCTGCCTAGTGGTGGCGCCGGCCCTGGTGCTACCTACACGTTGTGACAGGAATCAGGAAAACCAGTGATGTCATTCTGTTCAGGCTGGGGGCCCCCTGACAGTGCGGGTGGGCGGGGTTTAGTAACCCCCCCCCCCCCTTAATCTGGTTATGGGGCCAGTTCTTACTCACATTTGCAGGTAACTCTAAAAAAATCTAGATATTATAAATTGACTGATAAATATACGAAACCATCTCCAGCACCAGAATAGATTTTAATGTTTAACGTCTTAACATGAAAGAAAAAAACTGTGAGCAATAGAAAACTGAAGATGAGTGAACATTTTAACTGTGGCTACTGTATTGAATCAGTATAAATGTAGTTGTGGTTGTGGAAAGCATAAACTGAATAACTACGATTGCAGCAAGCACTTAAACTTTTGGTCTGTCATGATTTTAGCGCATT
Organism: Crinia signifera; assembly: GCF_055691185.1. Classification (NCBI taxonomy): domain Eukaryota; kingdom Metazoa; phylum Chordata; class Amphibia; order Anura; family Myobatrachidae; genus Crinia; species Crinia signifera. The sequence goes on from NC_139226.1 coordinate 22,295,656, forward strand.
TCGCCTTTCAAGAGTTACAATTTTGAAATTGTAAAAGTAGATAATAAGGTACTTGTTTCCTAGCACGGCGCCCATCGTGGGCCATCACATACCTTAAGTTAAGGTATGCGATGGGATCTGACCGACGCGATTTTGGGCTATTTTTAGCCTTTTCCGACAATTAGAAAATCGAGTCCATTGCATGCCATTATAATGGCATGCGATGCGACCGACGCGATTTAACATTGAATGCATTGTACTCAATGTTAAATTCCTATGTAAAATCAGGTCCATTGTATGCCAGTATAATGGCATACAATGCGACCAATGCGATGGACCTGATTTTACATAGGGAACAATCTTAAATGGGCCAATGTACCCGATTTTTGATTGTATACCCACCCTGATGGGTAATTTGTATGTCAAATGCCCCCCCATTGTTAATGCCACCCCACGATGAACGCCAACCTGAAGCGTGGCGAGCGGCGGCGGTACGCGTCCTCCGACCTTTTCATACCCCCCACTATCCACGTCGGCGTGGAGTTGATTTTATAGTGTGGCGAGCGCAGTGAGCCACCGAGCCCGAAGCGTGGTGAGGGGACGCGTAAGACCTGTGAAGTAATGCGCGTCCGCTCGCCACGCTTTGGGCTCGGTGGCTCACTGCGCGTACCGCCACCCCTCGCGGGCTCACTGCGCTCGCCATGCTTCGGGTTGGCATTCATCGTGGGGTGGCGTTAACAATGGGGTGGCATTTGACCCATCAGGGTGGGTATACAATTAAAATTTGGCTCTGGGGGCATTTTACATTGGCCCCAATGTAAAATCGGGTCTCAGGGACCATTTTACATTGGTTCCAATGTAAAAATCGCATCGATCGCGTCAATCGCATCGCACAATTTTTTCGGGCCCGATTGATTATCTCAAATACAATTAAAATCTCTGGCGCCGTGCTAGGAAACAAGTACCGATAATAATATCCATATATGGAATAAAAGTAGCACTTCATCTCCTATGTTGCGACATAGTTTGTACTCACACTTATTTATATTGTATATGTTTAGTGATCTCCCTACACAACTTACTATAAATATGACTTACCTCTCTGTCCCCGTTTGAGCTTCTTAATATGCACAGTACTCTTCTCTTAGTAAAGAACAAGGAGGGAAACTTTTTTTTATTCTTTTTATTATAATTGGCCGGTACAGAAAAAAAAGATTTTGTTTTTAGTTACACAACGACTTTTCACATGAAATTACAGTCATCACAAAATGTTTGTTGTTATTGAAGATTAGGACTGTAGATTTATATCTGATCAGATAGGACACAGTGAATGTACTTTATGTTCTGCAATATCAATTGCAAGTGGACCATATATCAGGCAAGTATTATCCCATGGTTTGGGTCGGGGATTGGCAAAATCAAACATGCTCAAAATCCCAGACTCACCTATTGTGATATTTTTGGGGTTGGAATTGGTAAGTCTGTGATTCCTAACGTGCTGTGTCTTGCAGATCCCCCAACGTATCAATGATCAGTGGATTGGATCATCATCAGGAACTGGGCCCTTAGATGTGTGGGTTAGGTACTTGTGTATTATCACGGCGCCCGCGAAATCGCATGCAAATTGGGCGCAAATCGCATGTAAAAAAAATCACATGCTATATCGCAGCCAATTTGCATGCGATTTGCCACGATTTGCTGCAAATTGCATGCTATTCCATCCTTGCACACCCCCACTATCCAAGTCAGGCCGAAGCGTGGCGAGCACAGCGGTACTCATTCTCCCGACCTGTTCATACCCCCACTATCCATGCCGGCGTGGAGTTGAGTTGGCGATTGGACGTGGAAAATGATCCTGAAGCATGGTGAGCGCAGTGAGGGGACGTGTATTCCGTGTCCCCTCGCGGTGCTCACTGCGCTTGCCACGCTTCAGAAACATTTTCCACGTCCCCTCGCGAGGCTCGCTGTGCTCAACACGCTTCAGGCTCGGTGGCTCAATGCGCTCGCCACACTATATAAAATCAACTCCATGCCAATGTCTATAGTGTGGATATGAACAGGTCGGGAGGACGCGTACCACTGCGCTCGCCACGCTTCGGGCTGACTTGAATAGTGGGGATGTGCAAGGATGGAATAACATGCAAATCAATCCAAATTGCAGCAAATCGGCCGCAAATCGCATGGGATATCGCATATGATTTACATGAAATCGGGTGCCGTGATAATACACAGTACCATGGGTTGTATCAGTTCAGGGAGAGGTAGATGGCAAACACTAACTTAATGCCAGGCACAATTCATATTGAGACATTATTATATACATTATTACTATTTATATATTATATACAAATTCATGTAAATATAATACATAATATAAACTTTAATAGCAACTCTATTTTAAATGAAAGAAAACAATGTAAACCTAATTGTTCATTAAAGCATTGGTACTTGTGTATTATCACGGCGCCCCCGATCTTCATCGCACAATGTTTTAATCGCATCGCATGCCATACACCCGATTGTATGCGATGCGATTTTAGCCCCTTATGCGATAAAAAATTGTATAAGCACCCTAATGGGTGCTTTTAAGCACCCCAATGGGTGCTTACAATCTTAAATGCACCCCCACGCCCCCCCCCCCCACAGTATAAACGTGAACCCGAAGCGTGGCGAGCGCTGCGAGCCCGCGAGGGGCGGCGGTACGCGTCCTACAACCTTTTCATGCCCCCACTATACATGTCGGCGTGGAGTAGATTTTATAAAGTGTGGCGAGCGCAGCAAGCCACCAAGCCCGAAGCGTGGCGAGAGCTGCGAGCCCCGCGAAGGGCAGCGTATACCTGTGAAGTTATGCGCTGCGCTCGCCACGCTTCGGGCTCGGTGGCTTGCTGCGCTCGCCACACTTTATAAAATCAACTCCACGTCGACGTGGATTCTGGGGGTATGAAAAGGTCGTAGGACGCGTACCGCCGCCCCTCGCGGGCTCACTGCGCTCGCCACTCTTCGGGTTCACGTTTATACTGGGGGGGGGGGGGGGGCATGGGGGTGCATTTAACATTGTAAGCACCCATTAGGGTGCATTTAACATTGTAAGCACCCATTGGTGCTTATACAAGTTACAATCGCATCCCATCGCATTGTATGCCATATACAATGCCATACAATTTTAAAATTGTATGACATTGTATAATATCGCGCGATATCGTATATCATATGGTATACGACGCGATGGGCGCCGTGATAATACACAAGTACCAAAGCATTTTAGGTACCGGAGTTTCTGATTGATAGAGCCAACCCCTTGAGTAAGTATCGGCACATGATCTATTATACGATATATCAGTGATGATAAATTGTGTTGTATCACCTTGGCCACTGGTTAATCCACACTGCCTTTCTTTAGGACACATACTGTAACTCTGGCACCACAGAAAGTTTAGTTGCATGTGTTAAGACTGTAGTTAATATGGTCACATTCTCACTTTCAACTCATTGTTCCATATGTAAGCTAGTTCAACATATATACTTCAAAGTAGATCATATTCATGTATCTCTTATTTCAGAACAGAAGCAAGTTTACTGTATGTGTGTTCTTTGTATAGAATTTTTTTTTTAATAACATGTAACAATCATCCAAACTTAAAGAACATAATGTTGTATCTTTAATTAATAAATCAGGGAAATTGAATCTCTATAGGGTATACAGTATTTAATACAGTGTGGATTTTTGGTAGTGTAGCTATTTCAACCAATCAGATTCTAGCTATCATCTTCTTCAAGATGAGTAAGTACAATCTGATAGTTTGCTACGGGCAACATCTACATTTTTCAAAATCTGCACCTTAGATAATACACCTGTACAAGTCTGGTTATATCAGTCATGTAAAGCCCTTTCCAGTCTGGATGGTAGTGATTGCTTTACAATATCTTTAACGTTTTGGCCTATGAAGACATAGAGGACGGGATTGATGCAGCTGTTGAAGTAAATCAACCACACAGAAATGTGAATTATTTTGTTATCTATATAATAACCATTTTCTACCACTATTGGTAAAGAGTTAAATGGAAATGTGCAGATGAAGAAACACAGTATGACGGCAGTGATGATCTGATAGGGACGCTGTTTCCTCCTCGGTGTCTTCACTTTTCTAAGTTTGAAACAGATTAGACAATAACACATTAGAATAGCAGAAAAGGGGACAATAAACACAATGACTAATCTTATGATGTCGAAATCCTTAAAATAAAATATGTCATAGCTAAAAATTATATGAGGAGAATTCAGGATGATGCTCACCACCCAAACTAGTGCGGAAATGCAGCAAACGAACTTACGTGTTCTGTATGTTTTGGACCAAAATGGCCACATTATGGAAACACAGCGATCAATACTCATGGCGGTCAAAAAATAGACACTAGCGCACATGGTCATAAACCATAAAAAAATCATGAGAAAATCGGTAATATAGTAAAAGCTTACAAATCTACATGGGATAGACATACAACATATGAGGTCAGCTATGGCCAGGTTAAGGAACCACACGGCACTGACTGTCTTTAGCCGGAATCCTGCGATCCAGATAACCAAACTGTTCCCTACAATTCCCAAAACACAAATGATACTGTAGAGAAGGATTGCCAACACTGGAAATATTTGGAAATAACTGTAGTCATTATTGGGTGCAGTCCCATTAGAGAACGTCTGATAGTCCGAGAGATCATATTGCACAGCAGATGGTGTCCTGAAAGCAGAATAGAGCATAAATAGTGATATTATTAATGGTATTCTATGTTAAAATCAGTGGCGACTTCAGAGGAGAGGCTCCAGCAAATTCAAAAATTCTAAAAGCGGAGTCACCCCAACTGCCACCGATTGCCATTACAAACTGACTCAATGGCAGCTGGTGTTTCTTCCCTATTTGTATTTTATACTGTAGTGCAGCCCCTCGTCTGGTGCTGCCACTGGTTTACTGTAAATTGCAATACAATTAAAAGCTTAATGGTGGCATCATAACAAAAAGTTTATTTTCCATAATTTGCATGTCGCATATTATTTTACCTATCACAGTACAGCTTTATTCATGCCCAGTTCTTCTGCAAGAAATTTCTTGCCTACCCTCCTTGAAGGTGAGGGAGGCACACAATTTTTTACGGTAGTCCCTCACAGCCTTGGAAATGTAGGAGACTCTACCGTATCCATCCGCATCCTTCCCACTTCACATTGAAGTGGGCAGGATGAAAATAAATCCAGTAAAACCCGAGAGACAGTGTAATGGGGGTGGGGCGAAAAACTGGAATTACATAATTTAACACCACTCCCTATCTGTTGACTGGCAACTAATGGGATTTCACACCTTGGGGGTGGGGCCTGATTATATGACAGTACAGCCCACCCCCTAAAGTGACATCAAGCATCCCTCTCCGGGGATCTCCTGCAGAGAAGAAATTAGAAGTATGCAAGTATATACCAGAATAAACAATATTGCAGTTTTATATTTTCCTTGGCACATAGGGACCCTCCACAAACCTCTGGGCTATTGAGCCGTTGGACTGATATTCTGTTCCCCGTTTTTTTTTTTTTATTTGAAAGAAAGAGAAGAATTTGCACAATGGATGCACACCGGAAGAGATGATTTTTTTTTTATATTTAAAACATAACCTTTATTGGTTTATTTATATAAAATATATAGAGAGGACCCAGGTGTCTGCGTTCTTTATAGTCGTGTAGAACGGCAGGTCTTGGTCCACTCCGCTTTTTGTGAAATGATTTAGAGGTTAAAATTGGACATACATATCACACATACATATAAAGTGAAGTGCTCATGCACTGTAAAAGTAGGAAAGTGTGTTTATAGTAATTAAAAGTGTTCGCTGGACATGTTACTTGTTCCTAGTTTTGCTGTATAGAAACTGTAATCAGTTCTCATTTACTGGAGCAGTGGGCTGTATAGATGTTAGGTTTAACAACTCTTCTCCCTTACTCCAGGAGATTGTATCTAAATAGGAGACCGTTTGTTTTTAGTTAGAGTCTTAGCTTTTAGGTAGTTCAAAAATATTTAGCTATTATTCACTCTTCTCCTCTATTATACAGTGATAATGTCACTTGTGTCTAATCTGACATGTCTTCCAAATGGTGTTTCATTGACAATTGTATTCACTGTTTCTGCTGAGCTGCAGTTGAATTTTCACTGTACATAATTAGATATTAGTTAGACTTCTATTTATTTGCTGCCTTAATCGGCTTAGTATAGCATGTATTTTTACTTGGGGGATTTAAGTGCAATAGAGGTTGGTAACCAATTTTTAGTATTCCACTGCCATCTAGTGGCTTTTGGTGGAAAATACCAGGGTTAGCTTCCTCTGTTGTGGGATATTTATGCCTTCTTTATCACAGTATTTTTTCACCATCTAGTGGTCATTGGTGTGAAATACATGGGTAATATTCCCCTGCTAGTGGCTTAGAATCTAGTCGGAGTATTAGTGGGTTAATAGTCTCTGCACTTATTTGTTACAAGCAGGCTGAGTCCTACTCTGGCTAGACTGATTTCCACAACCCCCTCTATACATGCGCTGGTTTTCAATTACAGTCTATACAGCATTTCTATTTCATTCATTATACAATAACATCGTTGGATACAAAGTAACCCCCCCTTTCCCCTTCTAAAGCCCCCTTTTTTTTTTACCAAGGCATCCCTATTTTGGAAAGGACTCTAACGACATTCTACACTTATCAGCTTTTTTGTATCCTAAAAGACACTCAGCGGGTCAGAATATATTTATTGCATTTGCACTTTTTTACAGCATTTTTTATTCTGCCCCCACTTCCCCTTTTTTATTGTCCCCACCTTTTTTATATTGTTCTCTCATCCCTACCCCCAAAAAACCCTAGTATCTATTTTTCTCTTGTATAAATAAAATATGTTTTTTATACCTTAACTTGGAATATATCACTGAGAGAAGGAGATTGGCCCAGACAGACCGTAAACGCAAATTCTATGTCCATACTGAACAAAATGTGGTACGCAAAACATTTCTTTGCATTTCATTATACACTATCAGGTGCCTCTTTTCTTTCCCTATTCTCCACACACACACACACACACACACACACACACACACACACACACACACACACATACACACACACACACACACACACACACATATATAATAAGTTGAAGAGTGTGTGTGCGTGTGTGTGTGTGTGCGTGTCGGTTGCATTGCGGGCACACCGTGGCACTTAGAGCCTCCAAATTTGGCAACAAGGTACCACTGGACCTGGTGGTGTTCACCTCGAAGCCGTTTTGGGGAAATTTCACTTAGAAATGTAAAAAACACCAAGGTTCAATTTGCCTTCATTAATGATCTGGAAAAAAAATAGACGATCTGGGAAAATGAACACAAAGGAACAACACCACACCTGAGTTCATTGCTGTCATTTAGTATGAATGCAAACACATTCTAGCATTATGGTGAAGGCTTTCAACAATTGGGAATAATTGGGGAAATACATAAACCACACATCACACACACACACGTACACATTGTACACACACACCCACACACATCACACACACAGTACACCATATACGCACACACAGCAAACTACTCACGCATATACTGTATACGTAGCACACCACACACACTTTCACATTGGACAGATACACACAACACACACACACATACAAAACACACCACAAGCAGTATAACACACGACCATATACACTACAACACACTCAAAAACAGTACAACACACACAAACTCACAGAACACACACACACACACTTGTTCCCCTTTTACAACAAAAAACCCGGATCCGACATGGCATTTGGAACACGGATCCAAGCCAAATCGGATCCAGGATTTTCACCGTTTACACTGTGGTGCCTACCTGCAGTGTAGACGGAGGTGTCGCTTGAAGATGACATCATCTCCAAGTACTTGGACTACGATCACACCTGCCAGGACCGCCAATCATCGCCCTAGGGGCAAGCCCAGCACCAAAGTAAGCTGCTGGGCTGCTCCCAGCCACCGTGCATCCCCTGTCTCCGAGGTGAAGGGATGCCGCACACAGACATCCATTCACCTCCTCCCTGACGCAGCTGCTGTCTGCAGAGTACAGCAGACAGCAGCAGAGGCTGTGTGTGACCCCCGTCCAACCTCCATACTGACTACAGGATGCAGCTTCCCCCATTGATGTAAACAGGAGCCGGGTCAGATGAATGTGACAGGTAGCAGATGGGATGAATGTGACATGTAGTGTGGCATAGAGGTGCATGTCCCTGCTTCACCCCACCATCTCTGTCCCTGCATCACCCCAACATTTCTGTCCCTGTGTCACCCCACCATCTCTCTCCCTGCATCACCCTGCCATCTCTGTCCCTGCATCACCCAGCCATCTCTGTCCCTGCATCACCCAGCCATCTCTGTCCCTGCATCACCCCGCCATTTCTGTCCCTGCATCACCCCACCATCTCTGTCCCTGCATCACCCCGCCATCTCTGACACTGTACCGTCTCTGTCCATGCTTCACCCTGCCATGTGGCATAATGTGAATTTTGGCTCAATCCAGGTGGCATAATGTGAATTTTGGCTCAATCCGGGTGGCATAATGTGAATTTTTGCTCAATCCGTGTGGCATAAAGTGAATTTTGGCACTTGCTCTGTGGCATAATGTGATTGTTGGCTCAATCTAGGAGGTATGATGTGAATTTTGCCTCAATCCATGTTGCATAATGTGAATTTTGGCTCAATTTATGTAGCATAATGGGAATTTTGGCTCTTTCCGGGTGGTATAATGTGAATATTTTTGCTCATTCTGTGTCGCATAAGGGGGATTTTGGCTCTTTCCGCATGGCATAATCATTAAGGGGCAAGTGTAAGGAGGTCTTCTACTGTTTTGCATAATGTGTACAAGGGGCATACAGCACGGTACACTACTCAAGGCCATGCCCCCTTTTGAGTGGTGGCACCCTCTTTTTCCCATACATTACCATACCCCCACTTTAAAATTTCCACTTCGACCATTGCACACACATATTTATATGTAGCGCACCTCACACACTTACACATTGGACAGATACAACACAACACACCACACAACAGTACACACACCCACATACACTACAACACACACAAAAACAGTACAACGCACACAAACACATTAATGCATCATAGGTGCTAAATCTCTGGAGTGGATGTGGAATTCATCAACACACACAAGCTATCAAGTCAGGAGTGGTGCCTTTGAAACAACAACACCACACCTGATTTCATTGCTGGCATTGAGTATCAATGCAAACACATTCTAACATTATGGTGGAGGTTTTAATAAATTACAATCTTGAGCCATAAACGCAGCATAAGACAACATTTTACAGCAATTTTTGGAAATGAAAAAAAAAAAAACAAGGTTGTCCCGGGCAACGCCGGTCAGGTCAGCTTGTACATATATATATATATATATATATATATATATATATATATATATATATATATATATATATATAAATGTATGCAACCTCTACACCAGCATCCCACACCAAGAAGGGTTAGAGGTATTGCGAGAATTCCTAATTAAAGAACAATCTGAAACATTGGAAACAAATTTATTCATTCGCCTAATGGAATTAACACTCATGAGGAACTACTTCCTATTCGATGGGAAATTTTACATTCAAAGGAGGGGGTGCGCCATGGGCAGCAACGTGGCACCCTCCTTCGCGAACACGTACATGTTCAAACAGGAGCAAGCAACATTCTTCACAGAACCCAGTATTGAGGCGTCTATATTTATGTACACAAGATTTATAGATGATATCTTCATGATATGGACGGGAGGAGAAAAAGCCTTAAAAGAACTTATGGTAAATAGCAACCTGAATGATCCAACAATTAAATACACTTACCAATGGAGTAGTGACACAATCCATTATCTGGATGTACAATTGAAAATGAAATCAGGAAAAATCTGCACATCCATTTATACCAAACCAACGGATCAAAACAATCTCCTGAGAGCCAACAGCCACCATCTGAAAGCTCTCCTGAGAGGTTTACCAAAATCTCAATACATGAGGGCAGCCAGGATAACGAGTGAGCCTGAAGAATTGGAAGAAGTACTCAACAATATGACTGACAGATTCTCTGAGAGGGGATACGATCTAGACACCCTTAAAAAGAGCAAAGAAGAAGTGAAATCCATATCCACGGAATCACTGCTCACACCTAAAATCAAAACAGAGAAACCCGTGATCCCATGGAAAAACACATACAACACCTCCAGCCCGGTCATTCAGAGAGCAGTTAGAGGGCTTTGGCCGATAGTCAAAACAGACAAAGAACTGCCAATGTTCAGGAACCTAAGACCTATGTCCTGTTTCAAAAGAGCAAAGAACATAAAACACTCTATCGTCCATTCGGATATCACAGGGTACAAAAAAACAACCAAAGAGGCCCACTCCCTAACAAAGGCACCCGGATGCTATAAATGCATGGGTTGCGAAACATGCAAGTTCATGATGACAGGCTCGCACTACAAACATCCACACAAACCCATTGAAGTGAAGATTAACTGTTCCAGTACGCACATAATTTACATCATTACGTGTCCGTGCAACAAATACTATGTGGGAAAAACCACCAGAACCATGAAAGAACGCATGGCATTGCATCGCTCCTCAATAAAACAAGCGTTGGCAGGGAAGAGCTCAGACCAGCCAGTTGCGAAACATTATGTCGCAGCCAAACACACATTACTTCAATTGAAATACATGGCAATTGACCATATACCCCAATCACTAAGGGGAGGAGATCGAGCAAGGAAATTGTTGCAAATGGAAGCTAAAAAAATCTTCAACCTGAACACTATACACCCCAATGGGTTAAATGAGAGGATGCCCTGGAATGTCTTCTGAGAACAACATCAAAAAGAAGATATGGAGAAATTCCAGAGCATTTAACCACAAAAAAACAAGCTTTAAACACCAACCCGTTTAAATTACAAACAGAGAATATACGCTGTTGCAGCTACTTTTGAAAAATTCTAGAAGAACTTCTTACACAGCCCAGCCGTCCCACACCAGGAAGATCATCAGCTCACAGACCCGTGGACACAAAGATCAGATGATAATTGAACACAATTGAATACATAAGAAGATAAGGTCCAATAAAAAGGATTTGACCAGAACTCTGCCCAAAAGGAAGAAACAGCGTAAAAGCAGTCATACAGACCACCTAATAATTAGGCTGTTTTAGCAGTAGTCTGTTAACCTCACTCTATTATATATGCACACATTGCAATGTAGTCAGTACAGTAGAAATCAAGCGGCAGAACGAAGGACTTCCTAGTAACATGTTTTTAAATTAGTTTGTCTTTATTTCGATGTAATCTTATACACTACATGTCCACCTTAAGCTTTTTTTACAGTGGACTCTTACGTTTATCACCCACACTGTTTTGTTTATTCGATTTGGTAATCCAGCGAGCCACGGCAAGAAACAGATGACGTCCTGAGGTTGCCAGGGAGACAGACAACATCACCTAGGCAACCGGACGCAACTGAAGAAGCACGCCCCCCTAACCCGCGCACCCGGAAACACTGGAGACGGAGAGGCCGGATGCGGTCACGGCGTACACCCGGAAGCATCAGGGGCCGACCGCCGGAAGTGTCTGACGAGGCGCGCGGCAGGGAGACGCCAGGCCAGCTGATTACAGGTAATGCACACTTAGCTACAGCTATTTAAGGCAAGCGCACCTACCCTCACATTGTTCACACCTTGAAGAAGGGGCTTCTGGCCTCGAAACGTCGGGCAACTGATGTGACCACTGTTTTGTACTTTTAATACAAGAATTTGTTTTCACCTTAAACCCGTGAGTGCCGCCACTTTATTCTGCATCTATTCATCAAAAACCTGGAAGGCACCGCGGTAACCTGCCTCAGTAAGCACGAGTGCCGACCGATACCTCTCTATATATATAAGCGAAGGAATACCTGCACTCGCACTCACACAAGTAGCCAATGTTGGGGTGCCCCAAAGACACACCTTGGTGTGTCAAATATACACAGTCCAGTTTCCCTAAATAGGGAAAAATGGAGCACTCTCCGGTTCTTCAAAAAAACTTTTGTATTTTATTTATGAAAAAATTACATACCAAGCGATGTTTATCAGGACAAAACAATCCTATAACTCCTCCGACGTTTCGATCCACCACCGTGGATCTTTATCAAGGAGATTGTCACCATGGAAATAAGGAAAAAATTATTTTTATTTATTTTTTTCTGCTCAATGTACAGAACAGCTTGTTGTCCCCCTCAAATTCCCCCTCTTTTTTCCCCTGTTTTTCTTCACCTATTCCGGCTAGACTGTTGATTATTTATGACTGTCCATATATGTTTATATATTTGACTCAACGAATGAGCATCCACTAGAACAGTGGATACACCCCCATAGACAATTCTTTCTGACTCAATTTGGTCAGTTTTTGTAACATTTTTGTGCTTTTTTTAGACTATGCCACTCGAGCCCCCCGGTATTACCCACGCATTCAAAATACACTGATGTATACGTTTGATAGCCTCTTCCACATTGTTTGCAAACATCGAGCACAGTCTACGCTTTTCACATAATACAAGTCAAAGGACAGCACATCGCAAATCCTGACATAATTTGTAACATAAAGCAGCCACGCTATCTGGCGCACATAGCATAATGATAGATGGTGCAAGCTGCGGCTGGACTGAGGTAACTCCGCTCCAAGCTGACACGGCGCCGGACGCACGATCAGCTGGATTCCTGGTTACTGTGGAGACTGCTTGCGTGTCACCCGGCGGAAGCCGGGTTGCCGCTTGCGTTCCACAGATCGGAAAGCACAGACTGACTGTGACACCGGCTGTGCCGTACAGCCTGACGCTGCGGGGGAGTTCCAATTAGTACATACTTGATTTGGCGCGCATTTTGGGTATATAAATCCGGGACGGGGAGGCGGACCAGTAGGTCTCTGGCTGCTGACGTGGATAGACCTCATGAACTGGTGACTATATTGCTGATTGATCGTTTTTTCCTTATTTCCATGGTGACAATCTCCTTGATAAAGATCCACGGTGGTGGATCGAAACGTCGGAGGAGTTATAGGATTGTTTTGTCCTGATAAACATCGCTTGGTATGTAATTTTTTCATAAATAAAATACAAAAGTTTTTTTGAAGAACCGGAGAGTGCTCCATTTTTCCCTATTTAGGGAAACTGGACTGTCTATATATATATATATATATATATATATATATATATATATATATATATATATATATTTTTTTACCCAATAGTGGTATGGCGCCTATAACAAAGTCCAAATGCAAGATTTGCAAATTCCGTATCCAGTGAAGTAATACAGGAGGTCTTTTTCGAATGATTTGTTTATTTATTATTCTTCACAGGATAGTCGGGTAAAAACGCTTGTAGACAATCCCAACGCGTTTCGTCTCACAGAGACTTCATCAGGGGAAATACAATAATCTTGTGGTCGTGATTTTTGTGAAATCTGTAGGATACTTTCTCCATTAAACATATATTTTCCGGAATAGATTAATTATGTAAGACATGATATCTCTTAGACCTAGAATACGAGTATAAATTAATATCCGCTGGTAGGTTTGTATAAAGCCAATTAGTGTGGCCTAAAATGGAACAGATCTTAAAATTCCTGTCGGCCTTCTTTGGGTTGGAGTGGGTAATATTTACCTATGAAGTTGCAGGTATTAGGATTCCTGTCAGCCTCCTTTAAATCGTGCTAAAATTAATTTTCCTAAAAACGTGGATGATGATACTTCATCCAAATAAAATAAACATGTATATCTCCAAAGAGACTCCTGTGTGCTTCAGAGAGGCTAGCAGTTTCTGTTCCATTTTAGGCCACACTAATTGGCTTTATACAAACCTACCAGCGAATATTAATTTATACTCGTATTCTAGGTCTAAGAGATATCATGTCTTACATAATTAATCTATTCCGGAAAATATCTGTTTAATGGAGAAAGTATCCTACAGATTTCACAAAAATCACGACCACAAGATTATTGTATTTCCCCTGATGAAGTCTCTGTGAGACGAAACACGTTGGGATTGTCTACAAGCGTTTTTACCCGACTATCCTGTGAAGAATAATAAATAAACAAATCATTGGAAAAAGACCTCCTGTATTACTTCACTGGATACGGAATTTGCAAATCTTGCATTTGGACTTTGTTATAGGCGCCATACCACTATTGGGTAAAAACATTGGGCTTTGTTCGTTCCCTATCCCTCAGGGAACTTAGTGGTGAGGCTGCCATATATATAAATATCTATCACTTTGTAAAACAATTTTTTGTTAAATAGGCTCTAGCGCGAGTTGGAATATTGGGGATACATATATATATATATATATATATATATATATATATATATATATATATATATGCAGAACAACAGGAGAGATGAATCTGCGCTTGTATGTGGTCACCAACCAGACGAAAAGTAGACAGGATAGACGTTTTCCTGTGAGACACTAAGTCCAAGAATGTATAGGACTGCAGCTTTCTCCAGCAAAGAACCCAGGACTCATAGGGTTAAAGGAAAATCTGTTTCAGAATGGAATAGAGAAGCGCTTCATAGTGTAAAACTGTATTTATTTAAAAACACATACAGTGCTGCGGCACATAAAATCAATGTGGACTCGTACCGTTAAGGTAACCGCTGTGGGCTGGTTACCACAAGATTCCCCTCCCCGTGCGGTGAGCGTGTCCAGTTACCCGGCTGAGTCCTGACGGAGGTTGGAGTTTTGCCTGAGGCTTTTATTGAAAAATCTTGTGGTAACCAGCCCACAGCGGTTACCTTAACGGTACGAGTCCACATTGATTTTATGTGCCGCAGCACTGTATGTGTTTTTAAATAAATACAGTTTTACACTATGAAGCGCTTCTCTATTCCATTCTGAAACATATATATATATATATATATATATATATATACCTGCTGTCATGAGCCTCTCCATTCCCGTAAGCGGGACCATACTGTGAATACAGAAAACAACATAATGAGTGCTGTGATAGGAGCCTGCACCAATCAGCCAGACTGTAGATGGATAGTGTGACATAGTGATCTTTAAACAATAGAAAAAAACAAAGGTTAAAAAATTAAAAACACTTATAAGGACTACCATGGGTGGACGTATATAATCATTCATTCTCTAAACAAACTGAAAGTCCCGGGGGACAGGATGGGCGGGATGCCACTGGGTCGGGGGTTGTTCCTAAGGTAGCGGACAATATACATAAGCTCTATGGAAGGATTATGTGCAAGGGGAGCACTAAGCAGAGCTGAAGATTGGGGCATTGTAGGTCAGGGTGGGGAAGGAGCTATTTTTTGCGCCAACCCCGCTCTGGGTATAGAAAAGGAGCATCTCAGAGTCCCTGATGGGGGCTGTTGTAGGGGGATAGGGTCCAGGTGAGGATCTGACCTGACCCACCAGAGGGCTCTTCTGCCCTTGGTTGCCACCGTGTTATTTGAACACGCTGAACGACAGTCTGTCATTGAGGCCCTTGGGCTTACAGCAGTCCAATAGGTAGATCCATTTGGCCTTGCAGCGCAGAAGTGCGCCTTCTCTGTCACCTCCTCTGTTAGAAGCTGGTGAAAATGTCCAATAGACTTCAGATATGTTTTAGATTTTGAGAGTGGGTGACAATATGAATGAAATTAAAATATTCAAAAAGTTATTTCCAGTCTGGTTGTTTTCTGGAATCATAAGCGACATGGCTCCCGATCTTCTGATTTTGTAAAAAGGGGTGCTATATTTTTAAAGAAAATACAACTTTTTGGATTCTAGGGCATATGCAGTATAAAATTACGTGTAATGCCCAATATTCTAAAAAGATGTATTTTCATAAAAAAAAACTCCCCTTTATGTTTACAACAATCAGTTCTGGTAAACATTGGATCATAAGTAACTTTCTGAAGACTTTCATTTAATTTGTGTTGTCACCCACTGCCAACATATTTGGATACCATAAATGCACTGCTTCCCATTAAGCCTATTGAACATTTTCCCCATAGATGCACATGCACTCCTGGTTCTGGTTGGCAATAGAGCTGCTTCACTTCCAGTTCCAGATGAAAATGGGGACGCATCAATTCTGGTTCTGGGTCTCAACCAAGTAGTTTTACTTCTGGTTCTAGTTGACAATGGATCAGCATTTCTAGTTCCTGATGGGGCATGACTAGAAGTAAAACTCACCCATTTTAAAAGGGTCACCATGCACATACACTCTAATCCCTGAGGAAGAGGCATTAGTTCTTGAAACACGTTAGTCCACATCTTTGTGCTCTTTTGGAATCACCTGAAGCATCAATTTGTCTACATTTGGATTGCATAGAAGGTTAGCAAGGTATTAGCCAGAAGATTCTCTGCGACTAACCACCAATGGCACCTCCACATTCAGTCTGCAGCACAATGCTTTGCAAGGCCTGATTAAAGGTTCCAGGTGCCCTAAGCTAATACACATGTAGCTCCCCTTGTAATGCTGCTATCACACCTGTAGAGGCACTCAGAGACTCACCAGTCATACTGCCTATGTGCTTGTTAAGGTAACGAAGATTTTACAAATGGCAAGTAGGATCTAATGCTTGTTGTGCCCAGAAAGGAGACCATGGCTTTAGGCTGCCCATCAGTTACATTGGCACAGCCATCTGGCAGTTCCATTAAGAACTTTACCCCCACAGTACATTGGGGTGTGTGATTGATAACAAGCATGGAATAAATTAGGCTGCAGCCTAATCAGCATATTGGTTAATCAAACACCGATGCTTTGCAATTGTTTAAATCTGTATGCTATTTATGTGAGCTAATTAGGATTTACAGTATGTTACTGTACATTCTTGTTATTTTGAAGGCATTACTAATACACACTTAGAATTGCATATCATCATCCTGGTTTATGCTGAGTAGCATCCACCATCTCAGCACCTTTCTTTTGCTAGCTTTCTAATTTAGGGCAACAAGGGCACCTCCGCTTGAGAATGACCTTCTAACATGCAGATAAATGCCCAGTTTGTATTCATACTATTCAGCACATTTCTAGAGAATATTTGGTCATTCCCATCAGTACCAGTCCCTGTGAAATTTATCATCTACATTCCCTATCACTTGTGCACACACTAAGATTTATATCTGTCAGGGTCCAGTTAAAATAATGGTTGCCTCATGACTGATTGACAGTTGAGATTCTGGTGGTCGTTTCTCTGACATCGGAATCAAAACTGTCAGAAGTCCAACAGTCAGAGTCCCAACATACACAGGCTATTTTTCCTTGTGGTGGTCCACAACCCCCATAGAGGGAGAATAGAATAGTCCACACAAAGTTTAAATGCGCTCACCCCCCTACCAGGTTCCTGACAGTCAGAATTCCAATGTTGGAGAAACGACCGTTGGAATCCCATCTGTTGGGGACTTATACCATACCCAGAATACCAGTATAATTTTTGGATTTTGGGAGGAAGCTAGAGTGCCCGGAAGAATCCCACGCAAGCTTGTGAAAATATACAAACTCCACACAGACTTTAAAACACTGATTTGAAGCGTTTTTGAGTGGAGTATATCTATTTGCAGTATTTGGATGTTTCTTAAAAGGGGTATTCAATCTGGGATTCTGACTGTCGGAATGCTCCGACAGTCAGAATCCCGGGCTGTTTTTTATTGATCCGAAAGTCACTCGACAGTCGGAATTCAATGTTCCGAGGGTACAATGTTGGAAAGTCTGTGGTTCGGCGAAAACATCCTCGGATTGTTTAAAAACGCCGGTGATTTCGACAATCCTTGGCTGTTTACCCACAAAACATAAACGAAAAAAGGTTTATCTGACTGCCTTCAATGCTGTTGTTAACGGCAGCATTGAATAGGCATGTGCCGCTATTTCTGCCGGTGGAAATAGCAGCACAGATTGAATACCCCTTGATTGAACACCCTAATTACAATTGTATTTTATATTTATAGTTTATTAATATTTACACTTTTTTTTTAATTGTTAAATTGTGTAATATTAAACTGGCTCTCCTCTGTACATTGGAGGTTATTCTGGTTGGTGCGCTCCCATGTGAATTTGCACGGGAACGCAATGTTTTTGTTCTGTGCATGTGCATTTAAGCAAGTGTTTGCCGTGTGCTCGCACACAACAGTGCGGGCTGGGTATTCCCATGGTGTTGCCCCGATTGCAAGGGTGCCTGGGGGCGGGCAGCTGACATCACCGAATGTCAGCTGCCCGCCCTGTCCTCGTACAGGGCACACGCAAAGCTAAGGCACCTGAGAGTATCTTAGTTTTGTGTGTACGCACCACATCATTTGGTGGTCAGCAAACATCGAATGATGTGGGTGTCGCCCCATCGGCTGCAAATGGATGTTTATGCCAAACATCCATTCGCAGCCATTCGGGTGAATTCGCCCTGCGAATGGGGAGCGGGCAGCAATGCGAGCTGCGGGCGTGCTTAAAAAGTGCTGTTAACCAGAATAAGGTCCATTATTTCTAAAAGATCAAAAAGTGGTTCATTTTAGTATGTATTCTGAACTTTATGTTAATTTATTTTTCTTTTAAGGATTAAAACTAGTAGACTATATCCCTAGTGTAGTCCCATGTACTGGATAACTCCAATACATCACTGAGGAACGAAATGTATCTGAAAATAATATATTGTACAACACAACTAGAGATAAAACAGCTGATCAAACTTACGTGGTGTTGTAATCCACCGTCATTGTAACTGAGGTCCAGTTCTCCAAAGTAGGAATTATTGTCCTATTAACCATAGATGGGTCCTCATGACTACTTTTCCCACTAGTAGCAGAATTATAACATGTGTTAGAAATGTTGTAAATCTAAATGGATCACACCAAACAATATTTATAGATTTAGATAGATAGATAGATAGATAGATAGATAGATAGATAGATAGATAATTTATAGATAGATTTTCAACAAAAAATTGTGAGCATTGCAAAACAATTGTACAAATGTGATTTCATCATGACATAGAAAAAAAAACTGTTCAGAGATTATTTTACTGCATTTACTGCGTACATTACATTACAATATAGTTCGAAGAGAACCTGCAGATGCCTTCATACCTCTCTGTCTCCATGCAAGAGTAACGTGTGATTGAAGCTTTCGGTGCAGAAGAGATGTTGTTCTAAGATGCTATGAGCGCTTCTCAAATGGAAATAACAGACTATAACACATCCTTTGTTGCTCTTAATGATTAGCTTTGTAGATTTGCATCTGGTCAGATTGGAGACAGCGAAGAGAACTATGGAAATATAGAGCTCCACCACTAACCTACTAGTAGCCATGTTCCCGATTCAGCTAACGGGTGTGGATGGGGGGGTTGACAGTACAGCCTAGGTAAACCCCAAATGGCCAACTCACTCAAGGTTGATACTGGATAAATGGTTGTCACAGAAAAGTTTGACGTGAAAAAGTCGGCATGAGTTTTTCACTTTTTTATTTTTTCAATGTCAACACCGGAGGATGTGAACTCCCAATTATTATACCTGTCCCCTCGTATGAAGCACTTTTGGGTAAGGTTACTAATACCAGTTGAAGACTATGTGGACAGTAAACTATGAAGAAGTCCAGAAAAATGGGAAAAAATTCTGAGAATCTCAAGTCGACTTCTTCGTGTGTCGACCATGGCCATGTCAACCTTTTGCTTGTGTCGCCCTTTTGTCTATACCGACTTTGTGTATGTTGACCTATTGACTGTCCGCAAACCCCCCCCCCCCCTCATGGCACAAATCTGTACGCTTACACATCCCCTTGGGGCAGGTATTCCGACAGCCAGCACGTGGCCTTTACCTGCTCGCCAGGCAGCAAAAATATGCTGCTTAGGGAGCAGTTCTGAATCAGGCCCTAAGACTGTTGTCTCTATAAATATAAAAGCAAAATAGCTAGCCAATAGCAAATGGGTAGTCAAATGGGATGCGGTAACAATGCGGCAATTGGGATGTCGATGATAGAAATCCCCGGTGCCAGAACTTCAACATCAACGGAGATGCCAACACCAGAATCCCAACAGCCGGATTCCCAATCATAATTATGCCGGGGTTGCTTAGCGTTAGGCATAGGATATAGGTTTAGGCACTAGGGAGGGGGGTTAAGGTAGGGAGGTTAGGGTTACACTGCGGAGAGGCTTAGGCACTTAAAAGGGGGTTAGGGTTATGTACTAGGTTTAGGGTTAGGCTGCGGGATGGAAGGCTTATATTGTGAGGGTGAGGAAGGGTTTGGGTTATTCTGTGTATCACAGTGGGCAAAATTGATGTATATTTTACATACCAGATCTAGTACCAGCCTTGCCCATGGCTATCAATTAACATATTTCTTTCTTTGAGAAGGGCAGAGTGAGTTTATCAAGTCATTAGTACAGATCGCTATCAATACTGTTGGAGAAGGTTCATGTGCAGATGATGTATGATTGTTACAAATTGACTTCTCATGATGATTTCAACCTTAAAATCAGTTAAAAGATACTGTATGGGTCACGGGATAGCTCAGATTACTGTCCTCGGGTAGCGGTTATACAGTATACTGTGAGCTCAGTGTTACAAAAGTCACACAGTGTATCTGGCACCCAATCTCTTCAACCTCTCACCCCCACAAAGGCTACAAAATAATACAAGTAGAACAATTCAGAATTGACTAATCACTCATCACTAATGTGATCACTAATATGCTTTATATTCTTAATAATGTGCGTTCGAATTCCAAAATGGGTTGGGTAAGTATTCTTACCCTCTCACTTTACCCCAGAACCCTCCCTACCGGCAGCCTAACCCTCCCCCACTCATCCAAACCCTACCCCCCCCCCAGTGCATAACCCCCATTTGTAGTGCCTAAACCTAACCTTTATTCCACCTTCAAAGTAACCTCTAAGTCCCCCCTAGTGCCAAAATCAACCACCCTCCCCCCGCTGGCCTAACGCTATGACACCCTGGCATAATTACCCTGGCATCCTGATCCCTGACATCGTAAACACATTCCTCCTTTAGAACAAGTGAACTTGTGAAAGAAAATTAAGAAAATAAATTATGGTATTCAATAATTACAGTGATTATTCTTCTTTGCCACCTTGTCTCATACCTGCCACACATTCCTTGGTTGCGCTCAGTGTTGGGCTGCAAAGGATTTGCCAACATTAGTTTTACTTGATAAATTCAGACGGGATGCAGTTAAAATCCCGGCGGTCGGGATCCCGGAGCTCAGAATCCCGACCGCCGAAATCCCGACCGCCGAAATCCCGACACTTTCTCCCTCCGTGGGTGTCCACGAAACCCCTGGAGGGAGAATAAATTAGCGTGCCGAGCGTAGCGAGGCACCGGGCCCGCTGTGTGGCGAGCGCAGCGAGCCTGCAAGGGGGGGCGATCTACGTCCCCCCTTGTCGGGATTTCGGCGGTCGGGATTCTGGCGTCTTGATTTTGAACACCGGGATCCCGACCGCCGGGATTTCATACTGAATCCATTCAGAGGTGCATATGGGTGTGGTATGGATTACAACTACAATGTACAAACACAGTGAATAAGATTGTTTCCATAATTGCAAATAAATTTACACTGGGCATTTTGGAAATAAAGAATGCTGTTCATCTCTAAGAAACATGCTCCGGAGTCCATATGTACAACATGTAATCACCACGCAAGAGAAGGTTACGGGTCACTGATTACTCATGTTAACAACTGCATCTCCTTTTGTTGTATAATTATTCTGTTATTTGTTTTATGTCCCTGTAACGACTGTTACATTCCTTTTTCTGTTTTATTCTCTGTTTATGCTACTGTAATTTTCCATGGTGCCCTAAAAAGTAAATGCTATTAACCCCTTCCCGACATTTGACGTATATATACGTCATGGCCGGGAAGTACTTCCCGACACATGACGTATATATACGTCATGACTTCAAACTGTCACTGCGTCTAGAGACGCAGTGACAGAGGGACGATGTCTGCTGTCCCTGACATGTCCCTGCATGCCCAGGGGGGCTGCGATGCCGCCCCCCGTCGGCGATCGCTGTGATTGGCTGTTCAGTGTGAACAGCCATTCACAGCGTTTTCTGTGTCACCGGCGAATAACGTTCGCCGGTGACACAGGGATCGGAGGTGATTGGTGCTGTAAAGTACAGCACCAATCACCACGGGGTGTAAGGGTGACACTGGTGTCACCCCACCTCACCCCGCCCGCCCCCAAAGGCCGTGATTGGTTCGTCGGACCGACGGACCAATCACAGCCATGGAGGGGGGTTTAAACTAACGGTGACTGCACTGCAGACGCCATTCCGGTCTGGAATTGCATGCAGTGCGGTCACCGTGCCCAGCTGCCGCCATATACTGACCAGAACCTTGCTAAATACTTACCTGATCACTGCCTGGATCTTGCTTCTTCTTGTGACATCCTGTGCTGTGTTGTGCTGTGTTGTGCTGCTGCGAGTTATTAGATAGAGAGATAGAGAGAGAGAGATAGAGAGAGATAGAGAGGCCTAGTGACAGAGAGTGCTATATTTGTGCTGCTGCAGTGTAATAGAGTTATAGATAGAGAGATAGAGAGAGATAGAGAGAGATAGAGAGAGAGAGATAGAGAGAGATAGAGAGATAGTGACAGATTGTGCTATATATTTTTTATATAACTGACTGCTGCCCCCCCTTTTGTGCTGATCAGTATAAATTAACTGATCAGCAACTTTTTGGGGGCGCAGGGTTTTTTTTATATATATATATATACCTGTCAGTGCTGCTGCTGCAGTGTCATAGAGTGATAGATAGTGAGAGATAGAGAGATAGAGAGAGATAGTGACAGAGAGTGATAGAGACTGCTATATTTTGTGTCTGCTGCCCCCCTTTTGTGCACCCCCAGCAACTTTTTGGGGTTGCAAGGGTTATTTTTCATATATATAACTGTCAGTGCTGCTGCTGCAGTGTCATAGAGTGATAGATAGTGAGAGATAGAGAGATAGAGAGAGATAGTGACAGAGAGTGCTAAATTTTGTGTCTGCTGCCCCCGCCTTTTGTGCTGATCACTATATCTGAGGTGATCAGCAACTTTTTGGGGGTGCAGAGGTTTTTTTTTTTTATATATACCTGTCAGTTGCTGCCAGTTGCACTGTCAGTTGCACCAAAGGTTGTGCACCTGCTGCCCCTCACTGGTAATCAGTGTCGCATCACTGATCACCTTTTTTGTTTTTTTGAGGGTGCTGTGGGGTCTTTTTTTAATTTTTTTTTAACACACACTGTGATTTTGTGGGTGTCCTGTGGCCACTGTGCGCTGATCAGTGACGTACATCACTGATCAGCTTTTTCGGCACAGGGTTGATCTATTTTTTTTTTTTTTTTTGATCAAATTCCTGTTGCCTTTGAGCGCTGTTCAGTGACGGACGTTACTGACCAACATCTGTGCTCAATTTTTTGCGCAGGACCTTTTTTTTTTTTTTTAACCCCTTCAATTTTTTTTTTTTTTAACCCCTTCAATTTTTTATTTTTTTATTGGGATCAAATTCCTGTATAAAGTATTTTTTTTTTCTGCACTACATACACACTACACACTACATACCCCCCGGGTTGAAATAAAGTTTGTACCCCCCCCTACACTATACACGTGTTGAAACATTTCACTACCAGAAACACAAAAATAAAAATGGCATCCCAAATGTCATCCCAAATGTCATCCCAGTCCTCCAGAAGAATGTATTCAGCGGAGGAGGCATATGCCATGCTTGCCTCTGACTCTGACACAGTCAGTGAGGCAAGCGGGGAATTTGAAGGATTCGTCTTAAGCTCCTCTTCCTCCTCTGGTGATGAGGGACCCCCTCAAAGACGCCCCCGTAGAGCAGCTGAGACCCCCCCCCAATAATTGATCTCGTATGGACCCCACCACCAGACAATTTTGAGCCCCAGGTTCCTGAGTTTTTGGCCATGCCAGGAATCCAATTTGATTCCACAGGTCTCAGAGAAATTGACTTTTTCAAATTATTTTTCTCTGATGATTTTATAAATTTAATGGTGGACCAAACTAATTTATATGCCCAGCAGTTCATTGCTCAAAACCCCACGTCATCATTTGCTAGGTGGACCCCTGTAGATGCAGTAGAGATGATGACGTTTTGGGGTCTGGTGTTTCATATGGGCATAGTAAAAAAGCCAGAAATTAGGCAATATTGGAGTACAGATGTTCTGTACAGCACCCCATTTTACCGTATGGCCATGCCCCGGGCTCGATTTGAGACGATCCTTAAATTTTTGCATTACAACGATAATGCACAGTGCCCACCCAGAGATGATCCCACCTTTGACCGGCTATTCAAAGTCAGGCCGGTCATTGATCACTTCAGTGCCAAATTTGAAGAGATGTACATCCCAGATAAATTCATTTGCATAGACGAGTCCCTTATACATTTTAAAGGAAGGGTTAAATTCCGCCAGTACCTTCCCAGTAAGAGGGCAAGGTATGGCATAAAAATGTATAAGCTGTGTGAAAGCACCTCAGGGTACACTCACAGGTTTAGGGTATATGAAGGGAAGGATTCAAGAATTGAACCGCCAGAATGCCCCCCCTCCCTCGTAGGTGTTAGTGGAAAAATTGTCTGGGATTTAGTGCACCCCTTCCTGGATAAAGGTTATCACCTCTATGTGGATAACTTTTACACCAGCATCCCCCTGTTTAAGGCCCTTGGTTCAAGAGGTACAGCAGCTTGCGGTACTGTGCGCAAGAACCAAAGAGGCCTCCCAAAAACGCACATTGCCCAAGTAATGAGAAGGGGTGAAAGCAGGGGAATATGCACCGAAAATATGTTGTTGGTCAAATATAAGGACAAGAGGGATGTCCTTATACTGACAACAATTCACGGAGACAGTACCACCTCCGTCCCTGTACGAGGTACCAGTACCCACACCTCAAAACCTAATTGTATCCTGGATTACAATAGGTACATGGGCGGAGTGGATCTTTCAGATCAGGTACTGAAGCCATACAGTGCCCTGCGGAAAACAAAAATCTGGTACAAGAAGCTGGCCGTGTATATCATCCAGATGGCACTGTATAACGCTTACGTGCTTATTCCGTTGTACCAGCCAGAGGGGGACATTTATGCACTTTCAAGAGGAAGTCATAAAGGGCCTAATATTTGGGAACCAGCAGGCAGAGGGTCCCAGTACTTCTAGTACTGGCCCCCGTATTGTATCAGAGCAGCATTTTCCGAACGAAATCCCCTCCACTGCAAGAAAGGGCAGGACACAAAAAAGGTGCAAAGTTTGCTATAAAAAGGGAATAAGAAAGGAAACTATTTTCCACTGTGAAACTTGCCCCGACAAACCCGGCCTACAGATAGCGCCGGGCTTGTCGTTGCTGGGGATGGCGGAGGACTCGCCACCCGCCATCCCCCGCCCCTCGCCATCTGTATGTCGGAAGGGGACGCGCGTGCACGAGGTGCACGCGCGTCCCGTTCCGACGGTGCCTTTCCCCGGGTCCCCGCCGGCTTCCCCGGGTCCCCGCCGGTCCACACCGCCACCCCGCAGCCCCCCGCAGCCCTGCCCGTCTCCCTGAAGCTGGAGACGGGCAGGACTGCACCCGCCGCGCCGCCTCGCCGCCCGGCTATTGAGACGCTCGTGCGTGGGAGACGCACGAGCGTCTCATTCAGCCAGAGCGCCAGATTGCTGGCGGATCGCCAGGGACACGGTCCTGGCGCTCCGCCAGCAATAATAAGGCCAGCTCCATCTGTATGTATAAAGGAGTGTTTTAAAATATACCACACATCGATGGATTATTAGGTTCATCATTTCACCGTGCTTCGGGGGTCTTGCTAATGCCACATAGCACCCACCATTCATTCCACCAGAATCTAAGCTGCAAAATCCAAAAATCACTCCTTCCCTTCTGAGTCCTGCCATGCACCCAACTGGTATTTTTTGGTCACATATGAGGCATTGCCATACTCGGGAGAAATTGGGGCACAAATTTTGGGGTGCTTTTTCTCCTTCATACCTTCTGAAAATGAAAAATTTTGAGCCAGAACTGCATTTTTGTGTAAAAAAAATGTAATTTTTCATTTTCACTGCCCAGTTGTATCAAAATTGGTGAAACCCCTGGGGGTTTGAAATGTACACTATACCCCTAGATGAATTCCCTAAGGGGTATAGTTTGCAAAATGGGGTCACTTGTGGGGGGGTTCCACTGTATTGGTGCTTTGGGGGTCTTGCTAATGCGACATAGCACCCACCAACATTCCACCAGAATCTGTGCTGCAAAATCCAAATATCACTCCTTCCCTTCTGAGTCCTGTCACTTTTTGGTCACACATGAGGCATTGCCGTACTCGGGAGAAATTAGGGCACAGATTTTGGGGTGCTTTGTCTCCTTCCTTCCTTGGGAAAATGAAAAATTTTGAGCCAGAACTGCATTTTTTGTGTAAAAAATTTAATTTTTCATTTTCACTGCCCAGTTGTACCACAATTGGTGAAACCCCTGGGGGTTCGAAATGTACACTATACCCCTAGATAAATTCCCTGAGGGGTGTAGTTTGCAAAATGGGGTCACTTGTGGGGGGGTTCCACTGTATTGGTGCTTTGGGGGTCTTGCTAATGCGACATAGCACCCACCAACATTCCACCAGAATCTGTGCTGCAAAATCCAAATATCACTCCTTCCCTTCTGAGTCCTGTCACTTTTTGGTCACACATGAGGCATTGCCGTACTCGGGAGAAATTAGGGCACAGATTTTGGGGTGCTTTGTCTCCTTCATTCCTTGTGAAAATGAAAAATTTTGAGCCAGAACTGCATTTTTGTGTAAAAAATGTAATTTTTCATTTGCACAGCCCAGTTGTATCAAAATTGGTGAAACCCCTGGGGGTTTGAAATGTACACTATACCCCTAGATGAATTCCCTGAGGGGTATAGTTTGCAAAATGGGGTCACTTGTGGGGGGGTTCCACTGTATTGGTGCTTTGGGGGTCTTGCTAATGCGACATAGCACCCACCAACATTCCACCAGAATCTGTGCTGCAAAATCCAAATATCACTCCTTCCCTTCTGAGTCCTGCCACTTTTTGGTCACACATGAGGCATTGCCGTACTCGGGAGAAATTGGGGCACAGATTTTGGGGTGCTTTGTCTCCTTCCTTCCTTGGGAAAATGAAAAATTTTGAGCCAGAACTGCATTTTTTGTGTAAAAAATTTAATTTTTCATTTTCACTGCCCAGTTGTACCACAATTGGTGAAACCCCTGGGGGTTCGAAATGTACACTATACCCCTAGATAAATTCCCTGAGGGGTGTAGTTTGCAAAATGGGGTCACTTGTGGGGGGGTTCCACTGTATTGGTGCTTTGGGGGTCTTGCTAATGCGACATAGCACCCACCAACATTCCACCAGAATCTGTGCTGCAAAATCCAAATATCACTCCTTCCCTTCTGAGTCCTGTCACTTTTTGGTCACACATGAGGCATTGCCGTACTCGGGAGAAATTAGGGCACAGATTTTGGGGTGCTTTGTCTCCTTCATTCCTTGTGAAAATGAAAAATTTTGAGCCAGAACTGCATTTTTGTGTAAAAAATGTAATTTTTCATTTGCACAGCCCAGTTGTATCAAAATTGGTGAAACCCCTGGGGGTTTGAAATGTACACTATACCCCTAGATGAATTCCCTGAGGGGTGTAGTTTGCAAAATGGGGTCACTTGTGGGGGGGTTCCACTGTATTGGTGCTTTGGGGGTCTTGCTAATGCGACATAGCACCCACCAACATTCCACCAGAATCTGTGCTGCAAAATCCAAATATCACTCCTTCCCTTCTGAGTCCTGCCACTTTTTGGTCACACATGAGGCATTGCCGTACTCGGGAGAAATTAGGGCACAGATTTTGGGGTGCTTTGTCTCCTTCCTTCCTTGGGAAAATGAAAAATTTTGAGCCAGAACTGCATTTTTTGTGTAAAAAATGTAATTTTTCATTTGCACAGCCCAGTTGTATCAAAATTGGTGAAACCCCTGGGGGTTTGAAATGTACACTATACCCCTAGATGAATTCCCTGAGGGGTGTAGTTTGCAAAATGGGGTCACTTGTGGGGGGGTTCCACTGTATTGGTGCTTGGGGGGTCTTGCTAATGCGACATAGCACCCACCAACATTCCACCAGAATCTGAGCTGCAAAATCCAAAAATCACTCCTTCCATTCTGAGTCCTGCCATGCACCCAAATGGTATTTTTTGGTCACATGTGAGGCATTGCCGTACTCGGGAGAAATTGGGGCACAGATTTTGGGGTGCTTTTTCTCCTTCATACCTTCTGAAAATGAAAAATTTTGAGCCAGAACTGCATTTTTGTGTAAAAAAATGTAATTTTTCATTTTCACTGCCCAGTTGTATCAAAATTGGTGAAACCCCTGGGGGTTTGAAATGTACACTATACCCCTAGATGAATTCCTAGAGGGGTGTAGTTTGCAAAATGGGGTCACTTGTGGGGGGTTCCACTGTATTGGTGCTTGGGGGGTCTTGCTAATGCGACATAGCATCCACCAACATTCCACCAGAATCTGAGCTGCAAAATCCAAAAATCACTCCTTCCCTTCTGAGTCCTGCCATGCACCCAAATGGTATTTTTTGGTCACATGTGAGGCATTGCCGTACTCGGGAGAAATTGGGGCACAGATTTTGGGGTGCTTTTTCTCCTTCATACCTTCTGAAAATGAAAAATTTTGAGCCAGAACTGCATTTTTGTGTAAAAAAATGTAATTTTTCATTTTCACTGCCCAGTTGTATAAAAATTGGTGAAACCCCTGGGGGTTTGAAATGTACACTATACCCCTAGATGAATTCCCTGAGGGGTGTAGTTTGCAAAATGGGGTCACTTGTGGGGGGGTTCCACTGTATTGGTGCTTGGGGGGTCTTGCTATTGCGACATAGCACCCACCAACATTCCACCAGAATCTGTGCTGCAAAATCCAAAAATCACTCCTTCCCTTCTGAGTCCTGCATGCACCCAAATGGTATTTTTTGGTCACATGTGAGGCATTGCCGTACTCGGGAGAAATTGGGGCACAGATTTTGGGGTGCTTTGTCTCCATCATTCCTTGTGAAAATGAAAAATTTTGAGCCAGAACTGCATTTTTGTGTAAAAAATTTAATTTTTCATTTGCACAGCCCAGTTGTATCAAAATTGGTGAAACCCCTGGGGGTTTGAAATGTACACTATACCCCTAGATGAATTCCCTGAGGGGTGTAGTTTGCAAAATGGGGTCACTTGTGGGGGGGTTCCACTGTATTGGTGCTTGGGGGGTCTTGCTAATGCGACATAGCACCCACCAACATTCCACCAGAATCTGAGCTGCAAAATCCAAAAATCACTCCTTCCCTTCTGAGTCCTGCCATGCACCCAAATGGTATTTTTTGGTCACATGTAAGGCATTGCCGTACTCGGGAGAAATTGGGGCACAGATTTTGGGGTGCTTTTTCTCCTTCATACCTTCTGAAAATGAAAAATTTTGAGCCAGAACTGCATTTTTGTGTAAAAAAATGTAATTTTTCATTTTCACTGCCCAGTTGTATCAAAATTGGTGAAACCCTTGGGGGTTTGAAATGTACACTATACCCCTAGATGAATTCCCTGAGGGGTGTAGTTTGCAAAATGGGGTCACTTGTGGGGGGGTTCCACTGTATTGGTGCTTGGGGGGTCTTGCTAATGCGACATAGCACCCACCAACATTCCACCAGAATCTGAGCTGCAAAATCCAAAAATCACTCCTTCCCTTCTGAGTCCTGCCATGCACCCAAATGGTATTTTTTGGTCACATGTGAGGCATTGCCGTACTCGAGAGAAATTGGGGCACAGATTTTGGGGTGCTTTTTCTCCTTCATACCTTCTGAAAATGAAAAATTTTGAGCCAGAACTGCATTTTTGTGTAAAAAATTTAATTTTTCATTTTCACTGCCCAGTTGTACCACAATTGGTGAAACCCCTGGGGGTTTGAAATGTACACCATACCCCTAGATGAATTCCCTGAGGGGTGTAGTTTGCAAAATGGGGTCACTTGTGGGGGGGTTCCTAACTTTTAGCATCTTATGGTGCCTAGAAACCTACATGGTGCCTAAAAAATAATCTCATAAAAATGAGGCTCCAAAATCAAGTAGGTGCTCCTTCTATTATGAAGCCTGTGGTTTGGTCAACGTGCACACTAGGGCCACATATAGGATATTTATGAAAACAAAAGAATTGGGGGAATCAATTTTTAGTCACATTTCTCTAGTAAAATCTACTGTGTTCCTTAGAAAAATGTATTAAAATTGCAAATCTGCAAAAAAAATGAAATTTTGAAATTTCACCTACACTTTGTTTTAATTCCTGTGAAACACCTAAAGGGTTAACAAACTTCCAAAATGCTGTTTTGAATACTGTGAGGGGTGCAGTTTTTGAAATGGCATCATTTATGGGGGTGTCTCACATACAAGTCCCTCAAAGTCACATCAGAACTGAACTGGTCCCTAAAAAAATCAGTGTTTGAAATTTTCTTGAAAATTTGAGAATTTGCTATTCATATTGTAAGCCTCCTAGTGTCCAAAAAAATTAAAAGGAAGTTGAAATAATGATGGAAACATAAAGTAGACATATGGTCTATGTTAGTTATTAACTATTTTGAGTGGTATGATTATTTGTCTCACAAGCAGAAAATTTAACATTTTGCAAATTGCTAAATTTTCCATTTTTTTTACGACATTTTGGTATTTTTCACAAAAAAACACAGACTGTATCGACCCAAATTTACCACTAATTTGAAGTACAATGTGTCACGAAAAAACAATCTCAAAATCACTGGGATAAGTAAAAGCAAAAAAAAGTTATCCCCACTTAAGTGATACATGTCAGATTTGAAAAAAAAAAGGCTCTGTCAGGAAGGCAAAAACTGGCTCTGTCAGGAAGGGGTTAATAATAAGCATCTAAACTCTCAAAAAAAAATGATAACATTAGCATAGTAGGTGAGCTGTCAACGCTGGCTAATAAAGGATGTCATTTTTAAAGTAAAATATTTTTGTAAAAAATTGATAGAACAATATACTGAATAGGTTGGTTTTTTGTATATTTTATTTATAGCATACCTTAACCCCTTCCTGACACAGCATGTTTTTGCCTTCCTGACAGAGCCCTTTTTTTCAAATCTGACATGTATCACTTAAGTGTGGATAACTTTTTTTTGCTTTTACTTATCCCAGTGATTTTGAGATTGTTTTCTCGTGACACATTGTACTTCAAGTTAGTGGTAAATTTGGGTCGATACAGTCTGTGTTTTTTTGTGAAAAATACCAAAATGTCGTAAAAAAAATGGAAAATTTAGCAATTTGCAAAATGTTAAATTTTCTGCTTGTGAGACAAATAATCATACCACTCAAAATAGTTAATAACTAACATAGACCATATGTCTACTTTATGTTTCCATCATTATTTCAACTTCCTTTTAATTTTTTTGGACACTAGGAGGCTTACAATATGAATAGCAAATTCTCAAATTTTCAAGAAAATTTCAAACACTGATTTTTTTAGGGACCAGTTCAGTTCTGATGTGACTTTGAGGGACTTGTATGTGAGACACCCCCATAAATGATGCCATTTCAAAAACTGCACCCCTCACAGTATTCAAAACAGCTTTTTGGAAGTTTGTTAACCCTTTAGGTGTTTCACAGGAATTAAAACAAAGTGTAGGTGAAATTTCAAAATTTCATTTTTTTTGCAGATTTGCAATTTTAATAAATTTTTCTAAGGAACACAGTAGATTTTACTAGAGAAATGTGACTAAAAATTGATTCCCCCAATTCTTTTGTTTTCATAAATATCCTATATGTGGCCCTAGTGTGCACGTTGACCAAACCACAGGCTTCATAATAGAAGGAGCACCTACTTGATTTTGGAGCCTCCTTTTTATGAGATTATTTTTTAGGCACCATGTAGGTTTCTAGGCACCATAAGATGCTAAAAGTTAGGAACCTCCCCCACAAGTGACCCCATTTTGCAAACTACACCCTTCAGGGAATTCATCTAGGGGTATAGTGTACATTTCAAACCCCCAGGGGTTTCACCAATTTTGATAAAACTGGGCTGTGAAAATGAAAAAAATTTAATTTTTCATTTTCACAGCTCAGTTGTATCAAAATTGGTGAAACCCCTGGGGGTTTGAAATGTACACTATACCCCTAGATGAATTCCCTAAAGGGTGTAGTTTGCAAAATGGGGTCACTTGTGGGGGGGTTCCACTGTATGGGTGCTTCAGGGGTCATTCAACCAGAATCTGTGCTGCAAAATCCAAATATCACTCCTTCCCTTCTGAGTCCTGCCATGCACCCAACTGGTATTTTTTGGTCACATGTGAGGCATTGCCATACTCGGGAGAAATTGGGGCACAGATTTTGGGGTTCTTTGTCTCCTTCATTCCTTGCGAAAATGAAAAATTTTGAGCCAGAACTGCATTTTTGTGTAAAAAAATTAAATTTTTTACACAAAAATGCAGTTCTGGCTCAAAATTTTTGATATATATATATATATATATATATATATATATATATATAAATAATTCATTACATTACATGTAATTTTATTTATTTTATTTGTGCTGCGGCTGGCGGGGGGGTGGGAGGGGGGGAGCGCTGCGTGCGCTGCGGCTGCCGGAAGGAGCGACTGCAGGGACTGCCGGGTGAGCTGCCGGGTGGGTGGGAGGGTGGGCTGGCGATCGGTGCTGTACTTAACAGCACCGATCACCACCGATCACTGTGTTACCGAGCGGCTTAGCCGCCGGTAACACAGGAAACGCTGTGATTGACTGTTCACATTTGAACAGCCAATCACAGCGATCGCCGACCGGGGGGGGCATCCCTGCCCCCCCTGGGCAGCGAGGGGGGATGTCTGCTGTCAGGGACAGCAGACATTTCCAAACTGTCACCGCGTCTATAGACGCGGTGACAGTTTAAAGCCATGACGTACATTTACGCCATGTGTCGGGAAGTACTTCCCGACCATGACATAAATGTACGTCAAATGTCGGGAAGGGGTTAATACAAATATAAAAGTCTACAAATGTAAAACAAAAATGTGGCAATTGGATGATTTAAAGCAACAAATATGAAGTACAAAACAAAATTGTGAGAAGATACACTATGGCGGTATAAAATAATTTTATTCATGAAGCTAATAAGGAAACATTCACTAATGTTCAATTTCCAGATACGGATGATTCTTCTGCTAGTAATTTGTGGTGCAATATTTAATTGGCAATATAGTTTCTAATGCCGCACTTTGCATTGATTCGGTTAACATAGTATAATTCCCCTTTCACACCACCGTAAAAACCTGTGTAATTGCTGGGTTCACCTCAAATGCAAATCAGTATGAAAGAGTTATACCGGGTCCAGCTACCTGGGTTGGTCTGGATAGCCTTACTATTTGGACCAGCGGTGTAGCTAGAATTTGTTAAAACCCCCCTTACCCCTCCGTGTGCCACCGCCACCGCATTCAGGGTCCCGCAGCCGTCTCCGTCTTCTCCTGCAGTTCTATAATGACCATCAGAAAATTGCTGCCTCCTCTAGCATCCCAAAAAACTGTCTGCTGTTAGGGAGCAGCCATTTTCTCATAGTTATTTTTCATTAGAAGTACTGCAGGAGGAGACGGAGCCAGAACAAGATCTGCACTGCGGCCGGGAGTCGGGACTCTGAATGCGGCGGCGCTGGCGGCGGCATGCGGAGGGGGTAAGGGGGGGTTGTTAAATATAGTTGTAACTATAGCCCCGCAGATCGGCGCCCACAGCCCCTCCCCGCCAACGCGGGGACTGCGGGGCTATAGTTACGCCACTGATTTGGACAAATACCGTGCGGCAACAATAACTTCCTGGATAGGACTTAGTTTACGGCCAATATTAATGGTTGCTCAAGTCATCTGACCTTGAACCCATTCAAAGGCTATAGAGATCCAGCACTCCGACACTTAGATTTGATGTTATCTCAAAATGCCGGCAGAGGGCAAGCCCTATCAACTGTGAGATGGCTTGAAGCCCAGTGACAGTGACTTTTAAGAGTTTAGTCGCTGGAGCACCATTTTTCAAATGCAATAAGTTTTAAATAGCTAAAATTAATTGATACAATGGCACCTGTTTTGGAAAATTGACAGTTATGAACTGATTGTATGGTACTTAATCGCTCTTCACTTTTTCATTCCCCGCAAGTAATATGCAACATATTTACATATTTTTTACCAATATCATCCATACAACATTTTATTGTAACCAGGCAGGAAAATATTTATAATGATGAAGAATCCAAACTTGAAGCTTGAAATGTGACCGTGGGATTGTCAAAATTGCTGAGCTCAGGCCCCTCATTTAATGCATTTTCTAGCACGGCTGGTATGGACATTGTAAAACTTTTCTTGAAATCATGAGTGAAGAACACATAGAGCAAGGGGTTGATGCAGCTGCTGAAGTAAGCCAAGCAGACGGAAACTTCTGTAATGACTATATCAATTCGCTGATATTTTATATTTAGAGTTATTAATGGCCAAGTGTTATATGGAAACCAGCAGACGAAGAAGCATACTATGACAGCAGTGATAACACGGATGGGTCTATGAGAACGATTTGATTTTCGCATTCCTCTGATCTTGACAAAAATTAAGCCATAACATAACAAGATAATGATGAAAGGGAATGAAAACATGCAGATGTTTCTTGTGATATACATGGCATTTGTCATCGTTCCCAAATGAGTTCCAATATACGAATAATATTTGGGATAACACTCAGTAACATCCTCAAGCCCATGGTTAAACACCAGATGAGGGACACTAGTAATTAGGCAAAGCAACCACACCGGTATAGCTATGATGGTGGCCAACCTGGGCGTCCTGTGTGTTTTGGTCCAAATTGGCCAAAAAACTGAGACAAATCGGTCAATGCTGATGACGGTCATGAAATAGACACTGCTCAACATGTTTATGAAGAGAATTGTTATACCAGCTTTACACAGAAAATTATCAAAATACATTTCCCAATACAAAGCCCATTCAGATATACGCAAGGGGAGAGAAATGCATGTGACAAAGTCAGCGATAGCCAAGTTTAGGAACCACACGGCATTGACTGTCTTCATCTTAAAGCCGGCAATCCAGATGACCAAACCATTTCCTATGGTCCCCAATATTAAAATCACACTGTACCATATGATGGACATTGCCCTCATCATATCTATTAAGGTCTCATTATCTGTCTCATGTTCAGTGTAATCATAGGTGATGTTTGAATTGAGCCAGGTGTCTTCAGTAAGGTCCCTGAAAATAAAATGAACCAATTTAAGTGTATACAAATTAAAAATATGTTTTAAATAATGGAAATGTAGATCCTGTTGCTTGATTCTTACCCACCAACCCCGTCTTTTTACTTACCTTTTCCTACTAAACCTTCATTTTGTTACTATATCCTTAAATTTGCATCTTAAAACTGGATTAAGAGATGGTGGCAATTTGTAGAACAGATGCCTCCTCCCTACTTTTTGCTACATTTTTTTGTCTAATGTGCCCATACAACTATGTGTGATCTCCTGACCTACACATCAGCGGATTGGGGATAATAAACATGCTTAAATCCCTATTCCCTGTCCCTTTGGAGATTGCATACTTGCGGCATTTTAACATGCTAAATATCCCTGACAATATCAACGATGCTTGCCGATCAACACCCAGATGGTGGAACGGTAGGACGTGGGATCGGGGATTGAGCATGAATGTACGAGTGGACTCCTTTAGTTACATATAGAGATGTGTGGTTCAGTTCTAGTAATCGACGTCTGAACACAACCAAAACCCTGTATGGATGTTCCCATGTTTTCTAAATTTGTATTTTATATCTACATTTTGGCTTTTGGTTTACCTAAATTTACATGATATTTGCTGTTTTTATTTATTTTTATCTATTTTTAGCAATAATTGTAGTTGAATCAATTTTAATTAGAACTAAAAAAAAAAAAAAAAAGTTAATCTCTAGGTAACATAAAGTACAGTGTACTAGGCACCGAGGCTGAGTATTTTGGTGTGGCTAACAGTGACATTGACAATGTGAGGTTCTAAATAATACTAATTTACTTTCCTAATGCCAAAACCACAGAGCATAATGAATTTAAATATTCATCATCATAATTATCAACACCTAAGCTCTATCATTGTCTCAGCTCTCTAAAGCCCACTAAATGTGGACTATGGAGATACAGGGCCTGACTCACGCACTGCCAATATCAGATGAAGTGGAGCAATATTTTGATATTGGGCATGCTACTACAGTAAGTCACACCTCATATGCATCCTGATTGTGTCCATGCAGAGTTGCATGTGTGATTTGAAGAGCATTTAGCAAGGAGCATATTGAACGTAAGGAGAGTGTTTCTAGGGGGTGATAGTAGATGGCTTAGTGCACGCATGAAGATGGCCTGACGTATGGGCATCTTAGGCAAGTGTTGTGACAGGAGCCACATGCTGCTTGTAATGTTGCAGTTCAGCACCTGGCTCCTGTCACTGAGGAGGTGCCGGCATTTGCGTTTTACCCTTGGCGGGTGATATACAGGTGCTGCCCGCAACCCACGATCACCCACATGACGTCACTGAGTAGGGGGTGTATGTACTGAGCATTGGAGAAAGGTAAAGTTAAGGGAGATAAAGTACAAGACAACCAGCTCCTATCATTTCTCTAAACATACCCTGCAACTTGGCAGTTAGGTAGTAGTAGTAGTAGTTCATTTAATTATAAGGCGCCACAAAGTGTCTGCAGCACCGTAAAACAAAAAAAAAATTGACAAGGTAACGTGCAGGGTGTGATAGGTACTTTATCACTCTCTACTGTATGACTTATCAAGGCTTAGTACAGGGGTTTCCAATCTTTTATAAATCACAGTGTGAGAGGGTGCCTGAGCGCAGTGGAGGGACAGGGGGTTACTTACTCCTGTCCCGAAGCTGCGGCTCCAAGTAACCCGGCGGAGCAGCCATGGACAAGCATGGAGCAGTGCAGGTTAGTCAGCACTGTGTTAGGAACTGTTATAGGGATGTTGTGTTTCCCCTATAGGTGAGGTCAAGCACGATGACAAGTAACTTTGTGTTTGTCTGTCTTCCCCCCCACCCCCTGAGCCCCAGCCTGGGGACTGCACACTGATGTGTGAGCCCCTTGATCAAACACCTCAGCGCATGAGTGCTACATAGGTGAAAACTGGGTGACTGAGGCTTTGGCCGATGATGAACATTTACCCAGGCGGTGAAAGTCACGGCCACCTGTAATTTCCCTCACTCAACCCTCTCAGCGTTGAATAGTAGAATCTCATTAATTCTGAATTGTATTCCTATCAGCACGGTCATGGAATATCTGGAGGGGATTCCATATATGGAGGAAAGCCTATTGTCTCCTGGCACCGATACTACGAAGGGTGGGTACAGCCTAAAGGCCTTCCTAATACACACCACAACAGCACCCTAGATTATCAGATTTTTTTTGATGGCACCCCTAGGCAAAAAACAAAAATATAGATAAATTATAAACAATGTGTGTAATGTATAAAATTAAGTTGATTGTGTTTAGATGTGATGCTTGGGTTCAGTTATGTAATAAAAAGTAGTATTTGCTTCTATTTGTACACACAGTTTATGATTGGCAGCCACCAGCACTGGTTTTGTCCATAAATAATTGACCATAAATAATTTGAATTGGGGCTGGACCACCAACCCGTGGCACCCATGCAAGTGTCCCGAGGC
Organism: Crinia signifera; assembly: GCF_055691185.1. Taxonomy (NCBI): domain Eukaryota; kingdom Metazoa; phylum Chordata; class Amphibia; order Anura; family Myobatrachidae; genus Crinia; species Crinia signifera. The sequence goes on from NC_139226.1 coordinate 22,333,436, forward strand.
CCCTCATGGAGCCACGGCACGCAGTTTGGGAACCACTGGCTTAGTACATAGACTAGTAGAGAGGGTGCTTCTGTGTCCGTTTCTGAATCATTATTATTCCGGAGAATTAAAAGGTAAAAATGCAGAGAAACATTCACAAGCAGCCTGTGCTCTATTATGTTATATATCAGTGTATTGCATTGTTGTACTGTAAAAGTGTATTGCATTGTTGTACTGTATTAGTGTACTGTAATAGCGTATTGCATTGTTTTACTGTATTAGTGTATTGTAATAGTGTATTGCATTGTTGTACTGTATTAGTGTACTGTAATGGTGTATTGCATTGTAGTGCTGTATTAGTGTACTGTAATAGTGTATTGCATTGTTGTACTGTATTAGTTTACTGTAATGGTGTATTGCATTGGTTCACTGTTTTTTTTTTTGTTCTGCATTAGTGTACTGTATTGGTGTGCTGTATTTTGTACTGTATAAGGTTTGAGAATGTGCAATAGAGTCTGAGTCCTCTAGTTCTCACACTCTATTGCACTGCATGGCGGGGACGCAGCTGCCAGGGGAGAGGAGGGGCCTTAACGGAGGAGGTTGCACTGTATTGGTGTACTACTGTATATTAGTCTACTGTATTGATGTACTGTATTAGTTTATTGTATTGGTGTATTGTATTAGTGTACTACTGTATATTAATGTACTGTATTGATGTACTGTATTAGTGTATTGCATTGGTGTATTGTATTAGTATTGTACTGTATATTAGTGTACTGTAATGATGTAATTTATTCATTTATTGCATTGGTGTACTGTATTAGTTTACTACTGTATATTAATGTACTGTATTGGTGTACTGTATTAGTGTATTGTATTTGTGTACTGTATTAGTGTATTACTGTATATTAGTTTACTGTATTGTACTGCATTAGTGCATTTTACTTAGAAAAATCGAATTAACAATGCTGCACAATGTGTCCTCATCAGGGGTTAAAGTGAGCCGGAACGGGGCGGAACTGCGTTCCGTCTGTTTCATTTCGGAGGTGGAACGGTTCCGCCTCCGTCCGCTCACCTTGCCCTTCTGACTTGAGGGCTGGTCCGACCATTATGCAGGGTAGTAATGAATGATGAGTACGGTGTCTCAAGCGAGGAACAAGCGGGGCAGCCATGTACAAACAGCACCAACTGTACAGCCAATCGGAGTTTGTTTACTGGCCGCGGTGCCCCGTGATTGGCTGCTGAGTGGCCGAGCGGCATTGCCATTACATTTGAAATGGCAGCAGTATGCTGCTCTAGTATGTCCAGCTGTCTCCATCACCCCGGGCACCTACACTTTGTTACCTGATGCCTGACCTGAGGGCTGATGTCCGGGACCTCTGCTGTAAACAAGCGGAGCAGGAATCTGACAGGACCTGATTTATCACTATGGACAGCTTCCCCGTGCCGGCAGATCTACACTGTGCAGGTTAGATCTGCTAGAAGAGACCCCACTGTTGAAGCGCAGGTACAGCTAAGGTAAGGCTGCGCTGCTGTCCCAATCATACTGTATGTGTACACACTTGATGTAGTTCCCATGTGTTCTGATGTTATGGCCACATACAAATCCCCTGAGAATAGTCATGTTGGTGACTGGGAGCTGTCCCCACATGCTGCCTGCAGCATGTAAAGCCCCGCCCCCTCACGGACATTATTCCGGGTGTACAGTATTATTTTAAACTGCAGGGGGGCCTGTTGCCACCAGACCTAATGCTAACAGAGGCAGTGTTCTCTTACACAATCTCTCTGCCCCCTCTTTCTCTCCCTGACATTCTACTCTGCTGCCCTCATTCATTCTCTCTCTCGCTCTCTCTCCACCCCCCCCACCCCCCTCATTCCTGGCAACTCAGTCCCTCTCCCCCTGACAAACTGCCCCCCCCCCCTCTAGTGTAACACAAAAAAAAATGAATAATTTATTTGCCCCATATCTATGCATGGCAAGTGACCAATGACTGAAGTTATCTAGGATTTAAGTTTGAGTCCATTGTTTTCTCTCTTCCCCCTCTCTCCCTCGAACCCCTTTCTCTTGCTCCCCCTCACATCCCTTTCTATTGCTCCCCCTCCCACCCCCCTGTCTCTCTGTTTATGATACCCTCTCTTTCCATTACAACTGTCTATCTTTCTTTCTCTCTCCACCCTCTGTGTCCACTCTCTGACACCCATGGCAGGATGTAATAGCATCCAAGTTCACTGTGGGTGCTGGATGCCACCCCCTAAAGCCATTTCTCCAGGATGGTCTCTCTGCCATCTACCTGGCACTGGCTCCCCGGCTTACCAGGTACACTGCAGCCAGCGCCGGACAGTGTCAAGCCATACCACCGTAATGCGGGTGGTGATATGCTGGGAAGGAGACAACCCCTGGCACTGAGCATGTAACCCCTGGCACTGAGCATGTAACCCCTGGCACTGAGCATGTAAACCCTGGCAAAGAGCAAGAAAACCCTAGCAATCAGCATGCAGGTAAGCGGAACTTATGTGGCGTAATATTTAATGGGCATTGCGGTGTGGAGCATAATGTGTAATGGTGTGAATAATCCCCTGTTCCACAAACCCATGCCTCAATTTTTTTGCAACGCGCCTTCAGCGCGCACTGTTCTGTTTGCATTGTTCTCTTAATTTGTGCGTGGGATAGGCCATCAATTTAAAGCTTGCGCCGAACACCCATGCACCCACCCTTGTTGTCATATGAGAGGGTGGGGGTGTGTGTGTGTGTGTGTGTGTGTGTGTAAGTGAGTTCCACCACCTCACCAGGACCACTTTAAGCTCTGGTCCTCATGGCACAAATAATGATTTAATTTGCCTATACTGTATCTTACAGCAGCCATCTGAACAGGAGCACTACAAAATAATTAGATAACCAACTGTAAAACATACGTGTAGGAATAATCCATCATCATGTTGTATAATGTCCTATTCTCCAAAGGATGATTTATTGTCATATTATCCATAAGGGTCGTCATGACGCCTCTTCCCCTATGAACAGAATTATAACATAATAAACATAATAAATGTAATAGGAACAGTGTACATACCATAGATAAAGATATAGTGGGGTTATTCTGGTTGACTCGCTAAGCAGCGGTAGTTTGCTGCTTAGCGAGACTTTTAACACCGCTTTAAATGAGCGCCCTCTGCCGCCCAGCGGATATTCCCGCCGCAATGCGAATGGATGTTTTGCATAAACATCAATTAGCATGGTTGCGTGTGGGCCCGAAATCATTTGATGATCGCCGACTATCCAATGATTTCTCTAGTGCTTGCAAACCTTAGTCATTCTCTACGGACTTAGACTTGCAGCGTCCTGGTCCGAGAACTAGGCTGGCAGCTGACTTCCTGTGACATCAGCCGCCTGCCCCCCAGATGCTGGGAGCAGGCCTGGGGGACATGTTTTTGAGGGAGGTGGCTGGGTGCAGAGTAAGGGTACAGGTGTGTAAGAGATACTGCTTGGTGCAGGGTAGGGGTACAGGTGTGTGATTGAGGTTATTGGGTGCAGGATAGGGATACAGGCACATGAGGGATACTGCTGGGTGCAGGGTAGGGGTACAGGTGTGTAAGCGATACTGCTTGGTGCAGGGTAGGGGTACAGGTGTGTGAGGGAGGTGGCTGGGTGCAGGGTAAAGGTACAGGTGTGTAAGGGATACTGCTTGGTGCAGGTTATGGGTACAGGTGTGTGAGGGAAGTGCCTAGGTGCAGGGAAGGGGTACAGGTGTGTGAGGCAGGTGGCTGGGTGCAGGTTATTGGTACAGGTGTGTAAGGGATGCTGCTTGGTGCAGGGTAGGGGTACAGGTGTGTGAGGGATGCTGCTTGGTGCAGGGTAGGGGTACAGGTGTGTGAGGGAGGTGGCAGGGTGCAGGATAGGCATACAGGAGCATGAGGGATTTTGCTGGGTGCATGGTAAGGGTGTAATACTTTCTTCCTAATGATAGTGTGGTAACTGGGGGGTGCAGTTTTATACGTTTTGCCTAGGCTGCTAAAATACCTTGCACCGGCCCTGACCACAGGCTCCACACACATGCCTGTCCTCTCACTGCCCTTCGCTCCCACAACCAAGCCCACCCCCGCCGGAAGTTCTCTGTGGCCGGATTCCCCTGCTCTCCCTCTATGTCCATAGCCAGCTGTAGGTCTGCGATGTGCACAGTAAATCACTGCCTGTGATCCCCATAATGTGCTCGCATGCTGCACATGCCCACCGCCCATGCCCACCCCCCTAAAGCACTCTCTGCCCTATTCCCTTTCTACTCCTCTCCCTTCAGAGTGCTCACCAGCTGCAAAAACTCTGCCCCATGCCCAGCATTACAGTAAGCAGCCAGCCACATCCACCAGGAGGTCTGCAGGAAACATGTGCACGGTAAGTCACTGCCTGTGGTGCTCACCCACTGCACATGCCCACCGCCCACGCCCACCCCCGCCTAAAGCACTCTCTGCCTGATTCCCCTGCTCCCCCATTCCATCCAGAGCGCTCAACAGCCACACAAACTCTGCCCCATGCCCAGCAGCCAGCCACATCCACCAGGAGGTCTGCAGGGAACATGTGCGCGGTAAGTCACTGCCTGTGGTGCCCACCCGCCGCACATGCCCGCAGCCCACGCCCACCCCTGCCTAAAGCACTCTGCCTGATTCCCCTGCTCCACCTCTCCATCCAGAGTGCTCAATAGCCGCACAAACTCCGATCCCCACCCAGGGCTACAGTACACGCCCACCATCCACCATTACTCTACAGCCACCATCACACCCGCTCACCCCCCCCCCTCTGCCAGCAACCCCCCCCGACACCCACGACCCCCCTCCCACGATTCGCGACCCCCCGCGACCGACCCCCCCCAAAAGTGGACCCCCCCTCCCGTGATTCACGGGACCCCCGCGACCCCCCCATTCGCGACATCCCCCGTGACCCCCCGCGACCCCCCTTCCGCGATTCGCGGGACCCCCACGACCCCCCTCCTGCAATTCATGACCCCCCTGCGACCCCCCTCCTGCGATTCACGGACCCCCCTCCCGCTATTCACGGCACCCTCCGCGGACCCCCTCCTGCGATTTGCGGCCCCATGCGACCCCACCTCCCGCGATTCGTGGCACCCCCGCGATTCATGGATCCACCGCGCCCCCTCCCGTGATTCACAGTGCCCCTCTCCCGTGCTTCGCTGCGCCCCCTCCCGCGATTTGCAAACCCCAGCCCCCTCCCGCGATTCACGGCACCCCCCCCTCCTGCGATTTGCGCCCCCCGCGATTCGCTCCTCCCGGTATTTGCAGACCCCCCTCCCGCGATTCACAGCACCCCTCGCACCCCCTCCTGCGATTTGCGGACCCCCTCACGTGATTCACGGAACCCCACAGCCTCTCCGGCGCCCCCTCCCGCTTTACACACCCCCCCTTGAAAACCACCCCGTGATTCACGGCGCCCCCGCACTCCCGCTCTCCCCCAATTTGCGGGACCCCTGCGACCCCCCCTCCCGCGATTCTCAGTACCCCCGCGACCCCCCCTCCAGCGATTCACGGCTCTTCCCCTCCCGTGATTTGCGGACCCAAGCCCCCTCCCGTGAATCACGGCACCCCCGCGGACCCCCTCCCATGATTTGCGGCCCCACGCGACCCCCCCTCCCGCCATTCTTGGCACCCCCGCGATTCACGCCACCACCGCGCCCCCCTCCCGTGCTTCACTGCGCCCCCCTCCCGCGATTTGCAAACCCCCGCCCCCTCCCGAGATTCACGGCACCCCCCCCACCCTCCTCCAGTTCTAGGGATGCCCATCGACCATCAATGATTTCAAATCATCGATGGTTTATGGCCGATGTTGAATACTTTTGCCATCGATGTGGGACGACCAGATGGTTTCCCTACATCAATGGCAAAGGAGAACCAATCAAGTTTCAAATTTTTTTAAGGTGCCGGGACACGGAGCATAGCTCCGCCCCCCCACACCCGGAAGTCCCGCCACCAAGTTCTGATTGACCCACAGCCTATTCAGTCAGATATAATGGATGACCATCGATAGCTACAACAATCGATGGTTATCCAAGTAATGTGTTACTACTCTCGATGGCATGGTGCAAAATCGCCATCAATGCCAACCATCTATGGCGTCTGCACCAATGCCCATCTCTACTCTGCAACAGCCAAAAACCTTTACTACCACTCATGCTCACACACCTCTATCACTGCCCTGCCTCCTGTTCTCCTGCCCCGTAACTTCCGCCAGTGGGAAGCCGCTCACCCTGTGTTGCCCACATTCCCCTATCATGCTTTACCACCCAGCCTACTGCTCTCATGCACCCTAACTCCCACCCAGTAGGAGGAGACACTGACTCAGGGCCACCGTCCTGTACTCCTGTGCTGCCATGCTGGACCCTCACCCACTGGCAGAAGCTGCACAGTGTCCCCCACCCTCCTGTTTAGTCCCCCTTATGCCCTCACACCAATATCACTACCCAGCCTCCTGTTTTCCTGTGTCGTGACCTCCGCCAGTGGGGAGCCGCTGACTCAAAAACACCCTACTATACTACTAAACAACATGCAGACACAGCCCCCCCCCCCCACACCCACAATTGTCACTGTACCCTCCACACTATCAATGTACATCTTACTCTGTAACCACTTTTTAATTAAACAAAACAATACACACCCCCTTCCAAATCATATGCTGTCTATTTAACACATTTCACCTATAACTCAGGTTGCAATCTTTCATTCAATTCTAACCATATTTCTCACAATACAAACATTCACAAATTAAGGGGGCGCAGCCCCTTACGACAGTGTGAAGAGCACCCGTAGGGCGCGATGAATCACCTAGTATATATATATATAGTGGAAAGACCGCACTCTCACCCAATAAAAGCAGCAACGGGGTGCCCAGCAAGGGTACATGCAACAGCATGCCCCTAATAATAGTCTAGAAAATCCACACACAGGGGTGTGGATGCGGAGCACTCTCCGTAATCACAAATTAGCCTTGTGATAAAAGAAAATACGTTTTTTATTCCAACTGGGTCAACACAGTTTAAGAAAATCTGAAGTATATAAGCCCCGACGTTTCGATCCCAACATCGGTCCTGTGATGCTTATTTGAAAAACGCTCCTTGATAAAGGTCCATGTTGGGACCGAAACGTCGGGGCTTATATACTTCAGATTTTCTTAAACTGTGTTGACCCAGTAGGAATAAAAAACGTATTTTCTTTTATCACAAGGCTGATTTGTGATTACGGAGAGTGCTCCGCATCCACACCGCTGTGTGTGGATTTTCTGGACTATATATATATATATATATATATATATATATATATATATATATATATATATATATATATATGTATATATATATATATATATATTCAAATAGAAACACAAGAGGAGCGCTCCATAGTGTAAAACCAAAGTGATTTAATAGAACATTTAAAATTCTCCGGTACAATCAATCTAGACTCGTACCAATAAAAGATCAGCAGTGGACTGGTTACCACATGGTGTAAAATTACAAGCCAGGCAAGCTCCTACCACCATCCGGGGCAGCTGCAGATCAGCACGGACTCTCACCGCACACTCCACGGAGGACACGGTGCACCGAAGCGTCTGTCAGGAACAAATGCGGCAGAGGGATCCCGGCTAGGAAGGAGCACGTCGTCACCAAGCCCCGCCCTAACGCGTTTCGTAATCAAACTTCGTCAGAGGGCGTGGCTGGTGACGGACGGCTCCAGGCTAAAAAGGCAGCAGTGACCAATAGAAACACAACTCTGTTTAAGGGGCGTATGATACCATCCCCAGGTTTCTTAATTACAGAGATCACAATATGTTATAAGGGAGCTGATTTTAAAGGAATACTGACATAATACAATAGAAGTATTTCATAGCATTATAATGACATGCATATATATAATTCATTAAGAGAGCATATTCATATCTCTGATATGCACCATCTAGTGCGTGCGTTGGCAGATAGATTTTGCACACATTTATGTTTACTTCAATTGAACGGTAAGTTTTAAGGATAATAAGTATATATATAAAGGCAATACATTCAACAGACAAAAGGACCAACACTGATATTGGCCAATATAGTTCATTATATGTATATTGGAGTGTTTAGAGAAACAGACTGTTTATATATGTCCTAGATGGTGCATATCTCATAATGCGGTCAAAAAAGACACACCATTCTTTCACATCAATAAAGTATACATGAACACTGTTACAAGAAAACACACAAAAAACATACAAAATACGTGCAGATAATGAAAAAGGGATCCTACCCGTAACCTGTTAATTTACCAGGGCTTTTAAAACATTTGGAGGGGCAGGTATTGTTTTCTATTTATTTATAAATGGGGTGATTTCGTACCCTTCATTTAGCCCTACAGGTGATAGGGTGTTCAGTGTTAAAATGCAGTACGTCTCGCGTCTCAATAGAGCGCGATCTCGGTCTCCACCCCTTTTGTTCTGGGGACCATTTCAGGTCTTCAGACAGCGCTTGGTATTCCCCACATATCGAAACCCGCAGGGACATATCAGAAGATATACAATGTAGGTCGAATTACAATTGATGAAGTGACCAATTTTAAAAAACAGGCTATCCGGTCCATCAAAGACCCGCCTGCTGGAACATATTAGAAACATCAAACACGGCATCACTAATCATAGTGTGCCTAGACACTTTTAAAGCAATCATAACTGTAATCCTGCAGGTTTAAAAGTAAGGGGTATTGAAATGGTCACCCAGAAGAAAAGGGGTGGAGACCGAGATCGCGCTCTATTGAGACGCGAGACGTACTGGATTTTAACACTGAACACCCTATCACCTGTAGGGCTAAATGAAGGGTACGAAATCACCCCATTTATAAATAAATAGAAAACAATACCTGCCCCTCCAAATGTTTTAAAAGCCCTGGTAAATTAACAGGTTACGGGTAGGATCCCTTTTTCATTATCTGCACGTATTTTGTATGTTTTTTGTGTGTTTTCTTGTAACAGTGTTCATGTATACTTTATTGATGTGAAAGAATGGTGTGTCTTTTTTGACCGCATTATGAGATATGCACCATCTAGGACATATGTAAACAGTCTGTTTCTCTAAACACTCCAATATACATATAATGAACTATGGGCCTTATTCTGATCGGTGCGGCCAGATCATAAATATGCGGCCAGGACCGTGCAGGCGAATCCCCGCCTTCCATACGGATCGCCACCTCTGTCCGTACGCGGATATGTGGCGGTCCGCATGAAAGTGGACGGGGATACGCCTCCTCCATCTTGGGAGCAGCCCCTGCATTCGATGGTCGCCGAACATCGAATGCAGGGCCGCACGCTCCACCAGCGCCCGCCACCCTAGACCACACGGACACTTGTCCGTATGAAATCATGTATGGGGGCGGGCAGCTGACATCCGGCGATGTCAGATGCCCGCCCCCTACACATGCGTCACAGCTTCATTACCATGCATACGCCCTGCGTTTGCATGGGAACGCCCATGAAACGCGGGGCGTATGCATAGGGTAATGAGGCTAAGTAGCCCTTCACGCCCCTCTCCGCCCCCTGTGCGGCGTCTAAAGAATACGTACGGCGAAACCGCTTGCACATGCGCAGAGTGACCTCTGCACATGCGCAGTCGAAAACCATCGGAGGTACGACCGCATGCGGAAAAATCCGCACCGATCAGAATAAGGGCCTATATTAGCCAATATCAGTGTTGGTCCTTTTGTCTGTTAAATGTATTGCCTTTATATATATATACCTATTATCCTTAAAACTTACCGTTCAATTGAAGTAAACATAAATGTGTGCAAAATCTATCTGCCAACGCACGCACTAGATGGTGCATATCAGAGATATGAATATGCTCTCTTAATGAATTATATATATATGCATGTCATTATAATGCTATGAAATACTTCTATTGTATTATGTCAGTATTCCTTTAAAATCAGCTGCCTTATAACATATTGCGATCTCTGTAATTAAGAAACCTGGGGATGGTATCATACGCCCCTTAAACAGAGTTGTGTTTCTATTGGTCACTGCTGCCTTTTTAGCCTGGAGCCGTCCGTCACCAGCCACACCCTCTGACGAAGTTTGATTACGAAACGCGTTAGGGCGGGGCTTGGTGACGACGTGCTCCTTCCTAGCCGGGATCCCTCTGCCGCATCTGTTCCTGACAGACGCTTCGGTGCACCGTGTCCTCCGTGGAGTGTGCGGTGAGAGTCCGTGCTGATCTGCAGCTGCCCCGGATGGTGGTAGGAGCTTGCCTGGCTTGTAATTTTACACCATGTTGTAACTAGTCCACTGCTGATCTTTTATTGGTACGAGTCTAGATTGATTGTACCGGAGAATTTTAAATGTTCTATTAAATCACTTTGGTTTTACACTATGGAGCGCTCCTCTTGTGTTTCTATTTGAACAGATCTTTGCTTGTTCCCGTGGGTCCTGGGAGCTACTTTGGAGTGAGCTGCAGTCCGGATTGGGACTTTTTGTGTGCCTACAAAGGATTGAAATATCCTATTGTTTCCAACTGGTATTGGACTATCAATCTAGCGCTGATTTGATCCACCTGTATCCTATTTTTCCATATATATATATATATATATATATATAATACTCCAAACCCCCATAGGGGAATAAACGGCACTCAGGAGACGGTATGAAGTGAATCAACAAAACAAAGTGTATTTGGGGACGTTTCGGGGGACAAACCCCGTCCTCAGCCCAATCCTACAGCTGTAGGATTGGGCTGAGGACGGGGTTTGTCCCCCGAAATGTCCCCAAATACACTTTGTTTTGTTGATTCACTTCATACCGTCTCCTGAGTGCTGTTTATTCCCCTATGGGGGTTTGGAGTATTATTGTTATTTCTTCTGGCACCGGGGGCAGCTGATCATCTACTATAGAGTGCCGGCAGACTTGGAGCGATATATATATATATATATATATATATATATATATACAGATGTATCGTGATTCATCTTTGCAGGTGATGGCGACGCCATCGCCATCACCTGCATCCCCGCCATCTGTATGCCGGAAGGGGACGGTGCTGCCCTCGGTCGCCCGGTGCCCACACCGGGCGACCGCACCCCCCGCAGCCTCCTCGGGTCCCCCCCAGCACTATAGAGTGGGAGGCGGATAGTATTGCGTCTGCCTCGCCGCCGCCCGGATACTGAGACGTGCGTGAGTGGGGGATGCACGCGTGTCTCAGTCAGATGGAGCGCCGTGTTGCTGGCGGATCGCCAGCAGCATGCTGCTGGCGGTTCGCCAGCAAAGATAAAACTGGCCCCATCTGTACACACACACTTGTCACAAATAATCTAGGGAAATGGTTAACATAAGCTATGGAATATAGGTTAAAACAGGGTGCATGAGAGAATATGACCACAATAAGACTAATTAAAAAAATTATCTAATAAGCAATATACACTAAACATCGGCACTCACCTTTCCTAGTTTTGTGGTGCCCTATGGCTTGTGACCACATTGTTTAAACAGAAATTGTAGGGGCTCTGCATACACTAAATTAACTGATATCAATAAATAGTGGAGATTTAGTTCATGAGTTGATAAATGCATTTAAGCCTGCAGCCCCTTCACGGGACCCCACTTTTCTGCAGGTCCTAACACTATCACTCAAAATTGTTACAATACACATACAGTTGGCTTCATCTTTGCATGGCTAGTATTTCTAATGCCAGCCCAGCCATCACGCCAGCCCCGCCAGGGGGCGCACGCGCACGAGACGCTCGCGTGCCCCCTGGGCAACGGAGCCTGCCTCCGCTCCCCGCCGCCTCCCCCGCCATCGCCGCCCGTCGCCCACGCCACCCCGAGCGCCCCCTAACCCTGGCCGTCTCCCTGAAGCGTAGCCGGGCAGGGACACGCAGCGTCCCTGCCGAGAGACTGGGCCGCGCGTGCGTCCCAGTTCAGTGTAGCCCCTGCTGCTGGCGCTCACCAGCAGGGAGGGTCTGGTGAGCCCCGGCCAAGAATGGCAGGGGCTCCATCTGTAGCTATGACATTAATGTTTGATTCCAGGCATGCTATCTGGTTTAAAGCTATGCAGATCGGGACACATACTGATGACCGACGGGCAGGATGACAGCATTCAGAATACCGATCCTTCCCCTGTCCCCCCTAACACTTCCTTTCTACAACCTAACCACAACCCCCCCCTTTTTGCATCCTCATCCTAACCCTCCCTTCTAGTGATGCCAAAGACGTCAGTATACTGGATGAAAGTATCCTGACCGCTGGGATGATGACTGTTATATAAATAATCCTGAGTGAATATTATTGTAATGCAAATGGTGAAAACACTAGTAAAACAAATACAATGTTATTCATCTGAAGAACATCTATCTAATTAATCCAGAAGAAACATTCATTACCTGGACACCAGTGTGTTGACATATGCGAAAATCCCGGGTTTTTAACATGAACGCGCATCAACTCGGGACTAGCGTATGTCTGAAATGGTCTTCCATGGGCTTCACTCCCAGATCCTAAGCACCTGCAATTGACCAGGGTCACTAAAATCCTGGGATCGAACACTGGGAGTGAAATCCCGGGTAGTACAGTATATCTAGAAGGGATATTATTTTGTTATCTAGGGTTTATCCATATATGGATTAAAAGTAGCATTTCATCTCCTATATTGCAACATAGTTTGTCCTCACACTTACATTGTATATGTTTAGTAATCTCCCTACACAACTTACTATATATATGACTTACCTCTCTGTCCCTATTTGAGCTTCTTAATATTCACAGTACTCTTCTCTTAGTAAAGCATGAGGTGGGAAACTTTTTTATTATTTTTATTATAATTGGCCGGTACAGAAAAGAGATTTTGTTTTAAGATTACATAACGACTGTACACATGAAATTACAGTTATCACAAAGCTTTTGTTGTTATTGAAGATTAGGACTGTAGATTTATATCTGAT